>NC_046986.1:19766955-19999455 GCF_009769545.1 Cyclopterus lumpus | reverse complement strand
GTTGTATATAACAACTACAGTGTCCTTTATGACCTGTGCTTATGCACCAACTACAAACTGCATATCGATCATGTGATCTAAACTGAATAATATCCTAATATATTAGTACAAATAGGATTTCAGTCGAAGAAGTCTATATTATACTGCCACTTAGTGGTAAAAACATGCCACCACAGACGAGGCTTTTCATTCAGTATCCACTGTGATGTTATTGCAGTGTTGTTTACTTTGAAAATATATATATATATTAGTGCTGGGCGAAAGATGAAAAAATGTAATCAATTAATCGCATGTTTTTCTGTGATTAACTGCGATTAATCGCATTATGTGCAAAATTCAAGAATGAATTAAAAACTAGTATATTGCACGCTTTTATTTTAAAGCAATGTTATCAGAACAATATAACAGGCAAGTTAACATACAGAAAATAAATGTTTAAAAAGAAATTCTGAACAGCTCTAGCAAAAAAAAAAAAAAACACAGCTGGATTTTACTGTGCAGGAGACTTTTAGTCTGTAAAGCCTCTGAAAAAATAAAGCAGTTACACTAAGTTGCAAATATAATGCAAATGGTGTGGTTATTTAGGAAGACATGGGAATCAATTAGCTTGAATTAATAATAAGAACTGAAGGAAAGAGTCAAAAGCCCCTGTGTCCCTCAAAATCGTCGGCCCAGGTGCTTCCGAGTCGGGCGTTCCACTCCTCCAGTCAGGAGACAGACAAACCAGTAAACCAATCACTGCTTTATTGTATTTAATGTTTTAATTATAGGCCAGTATTATATTGTATGTAAATATAATAAAAGATGTCACAAAAGTTACGCTAAAAATATAAAATATTCATAATGTGCAGCAATAAAGCACAAGGACTGTGGTGTTACCTGACCTCGAGGGCCTTTCTCGACATTCTTTCAATTTTTTGATTTCATGCTGCAAATTCCTTCGTTCGGGTTTTTTAAATCAGGCTACTTGAGCAAACACTGTATGTATGTGTATGGTTTGCCCCCACCCCCAGACTCCTCCAATCAGCATCAGTCCTACTCCTCATTCATCATCGTGTTACAGCAACTCTCTTCTTCTACACCACCACCAGTGTCTGGACTCCAGTTCAGGAAAGCCACTGGAGACTTCCATTGAGCTTCCTTCCTGAAAACCAGCTGTGTGATTGATGCATATGACCGGCTCGGTTGTCTGGGTATTATTAAGGAAAGCACCCATTGTGTTCAGCGTGAAACCAAGCCCAATTCGGTGTTAGAAAGACAGTGCAGGGTGTGTAAGCCTATATTTCTATATTCAAATATTATTCAGCCGTGATAAACCAGAGTGACTGCAGTGCCTGGGCAGTTGTCTTGATGATGGATGACCATCGAAGGCTTCTTGCTGGGAAAGCAAAACCACAGAGAAACGACTCAAAACATTCCTCAACACAATGATGCGGGTGGATGCAATATCACACAACAGGCTCCCTGAGATATCAAAGTCCCAAGGCTGGATTTGAAAAGAATAAGGACAAATAAATCATGTTATGCTTTTGTTTTTGCCAGATTCATTCCATTAGCAATCTATCAGATGGTGTACTGCATTATACCTTGTTTTAACCCAAACGTGAACCAGCAATTCATATGCCCTATGCATTAGGATGGAAATGTGTCCCACTCACAGACTACGTATAAGTGTGGTTTGGTAGGATATTCATACATGTATACAACAGCCATAACATAATGCATTTATATATATATATATATATATATATATATATATATATATATATATATATATATATATATAAATAAATAAAAAAGAAATATATATATAGATTAGAAAACGTGCAGGATTTCATGCACTTTGTGTCCACCAAATGGAAAATAAAAATTGGAATGACAGGGGCATCAAAACACACACACACACTCACACACACACACACACACACACACACACACACATAGTCAGTCTGTCTGTCTGTCGGTCTGTCTGTCTGTCTGTATGTCTGTCCGTCTGTCCGATAAACTAACCAACCATCAACATTGTTGCAGATTGTTAGCTGTTGCTATGGGCACAAGCGGTGCTTAGCAACCGTAACTCGGCGCAGGCGCAGTATTCATCAATGGTGCACTGTGGGATTGCTGAATATTGACATAGCAACCCAGCGACAGGAGCCAGCAGCATAATAGTTGTTGCTGTCTCTTCTGCGTGTAAACCTCTCAGCTTCCCTTTCTGCCGCTGCCATGAACGGGGCTGTGGTGAAGAAGACCCAGGACACGCTCGGCAGAGTGATAAAAAAGCCGCCTCTCACGGAGAAGCTGCTCAACAAGCCGCCGTTTCGGTACCTTCATGACATCTTCAGTGAGGTGAGACCGACATGCTAACGAACGTGACGGTAACATTGGCGAGTTGAAGCTTGGTTGAACCCGTGAGCCACTTTTGTAAACATACATGAAAGCGCTAACACCAACCGGACCTTCTCAATAGAATAATTTTGAAAACACAGAAAAGGCTGCCCAGTTATGTGGCGAATATAACGTCACCGACGTTAGCATGAGCTATGCTAACGAAGTAACTAACGCTAACGTTAACAGTAACTTCGCAGTAACTAACGTTGCTGCCTAACGTTACGTCAACCTGTCTTCCGTGTGACGAATGCGTTTGACCAAGCAGTTAAACACGTAGGGTCGACCATTAGTCAAAAGAAAGAGTCACTTAGCTAACAGTTACGTTCACTAGCAATTCAGCGTTAGTAAGTTACGTTAATAACACAGTGTGGTTAGCTCGTCGGCTAACGTTAGCTGTCCGTGTCTACGGCGTCGCGCAGTTGCTAGGCACGACCCCAGCACACACACACACACACACACACACACACACACACACACACTTAGGGATCAACCCAATTGTGTGCACCATTAGTGAGCTAACTATAGTGAGACGTGTGTAAGTGCTCGGTTGGATAAACGTGTATGGCTCCTGCAGCCTTCTGTCACGTTGAGATCACGGATGCTGAGCGGCTTACTGCAGCTGGGCTGTTTGATAATACCGAGGGTTATAATCAATCACTCTGCGTGTAGCGTCTGGGTTTCTCAAAGTGGAGGGATACGATATGTGAGCGAGTTCCAGATGTGCTGTGCTGTGAGATTATTGATGGGCTCCATGGTCAAATGTCTTGATTCCTTTGACAAGTGGTACCACTTCAGTAAAGCCCCAGCAGCTGTTCCTCTAGGGTCAGCTTCCAGCTACCTAACGTATAATCTCCAGCATTTTTTATTTATTTTTTCTACTCGGTGTGCAACATAGAGCTGATGTACCACTCCAATAAATGTTATCTTTGTAATAAAGACTGGGAACTGTTATATAAGATATTATTGAGATGGATTGGACTAAATTTAAAATAATCAACATTGTTATCAACTCAAACGCTGGTAGGAAAAACAAATCGGTGGGCTAGGTAACAAAGATGAACAATAGATGTGGTGCCAAAAATTGGAATTTGTATACACAACAGAATTCTTTTACACAAGGTGTCGAGCACGGTGAAATCTTTTTCATCTTTCTCAGCCGATGTGAGATCTCCTTCTCACTCTTCGTCTGTTAACGAGTATACTACATCACTGTAGGGTCATGTATATTTGATAGAGGGAAGTGTCGGCATGTGTGACTCCTTTCCTTTTGATTAGCAATGCGTTTGACTGCAAGAATGGGCTATCAAACAACTGAATTACCATCAGAATTAAAGCATTTACCTGGGCCACTGTTGCTAAGGTATAGATGCCACGTTTCACATTATATACACATTTTCAAGTATATAAAACAGTTCATATTGCAAATAATCTGACAACCGAGTGTAACGCCTTTTTATTTCTCACCACTTTCAGGTCATCAGGACCACTGCTTTTATGAAAGGTCTGTATGGAGAAAATGAAATCAAGTCAGATAATGTCAAGGTAAGTTGACCACTTTCTGTCCACCGGGTTGATCTTTTGTACCCTCTGGCCTTCCGCCACACAAAACAAATATCACTGATATTCGTTTGTCTCAATTAATGTGCTTGCTTGTGTACAGAATCTGCATTTACGTCCTGAAGTAGCAGCCTTATTTTGTGTTTGTATGAGATCACCCGTGCGTTACATGGGACAGTCTGAGGGTGTCTGTGTGGGAGTAACTCTACACGCTGCCTTTGTGACTCACTGAGTGAAGAGCTGGCAGGACATGACTGAGAAGGCCTTTCAAGGTGTCAGAACTCAAGTCTGCTGCGTGACGGTTGACCCCAAATCAATACTGGATAGAAAGCTGCTGCATGGGTTTTGTTAAATGTCTCACAAGAGGCACATTACTGTAATTGAATAATGTTAAATTGTGGTTGTTGCATTTAGAATTCAGCATTGTGTCCTCATGCACATCTATCTTACGGCTTTTGTAGAAGGTGCAACAAGTAAATTGACAAGTCTAGGTATAGAGTAGAGAGAGAGAGCTCATGTCTCTCCTCAGTAATGAAAGTATTAGATTGTCAGAGTCTGACAGGCAGCGTTCCACTCTGCTGTCTGTGGCAGCTGGAGCCAGGCTGGCTTATGCCACAGCAGAGGACTATACAGTAACTATCAGAAATAAAACATAAAAAAACAACTCTGACTGTTGACTCGACAGCTGTTTTGGGCGTCTTCCAAACTTACTCACGGACAGTCCACTCCTTTCCCCAAATAAGTTAATTTATCATTCATATATTGAATGCGTTGCTTTCTAAAAACACATTTATTGTTATTGCTTTGATTTTGTACCAAAATCAACAGATCAAAAGAAGTTAATTTCTTTAAAATACTGACATTTTGTTCTAAAAATCCTGCCTTGGGCTCTCGTATTCGATCAATTTAATATCTAATTCACTGTCTTTAAAGTAGGGCTGTATTTGTATATCAGATAGAGAGATACAGATACAAGAAATAAAACATTAATACAACCCTACAATGTTAGACATGGTGACTACAAGCCCTCTCAGGCATGAGCTCAGATAATCTCAATTAAATTGCTAGACTATGATAATAAAATGTATTGTTGCATTGGGCCTTCTTTTTATTTGATAGGGTAGTGGTCACAAACATCGGATTTCTAGAGATCACACTGCTGTGTGTTCTTGTTATCTGTTATGTGATAAGCATGTCATTCCTATGTCTCTAATATTTTATTTAAACTATGTTTAAAAAAATTAATTGTCTGATGGGCATGTCACTCAATAGAAATATCATAAGTAAAGGGATCAGCACGGCAAAGGCCAGCCCGTTATTGGACCTTACACAGAAGATCTGGCCCAGTAACTCCTTATGTTACACAGTTGGCTGCTTCTCAGAAGCTGCATGCTGAAAGACTCTGTGCACTGATTAGCTGGGGTATTTATCTGGAATTAAATCAAATTAGGGGTGGGTGTTTATTTGTTCTTCATTTTGTGAAGGCAGTCTTTGTTATCAATTCAGGCTTTACATGTCCTCTTTTGCTGCTGCTTTACGAAGGCCAACATGTTATTCATTGGCCCTCGGTTGGCCCCTGAACCGCTAGATATCATGTTCAGAAAGCTAACCATTACACCATGAATTTTAATTTATAATGTGTCGAAAATGATTTTCAAGGTAAAATATGTGTTTTATTGAATCTGATTGGCCAAGAAAAGAGAGGAATGGGAGTCAACTATGCATGACTATTCACACTACGTAAAATTTTAGCATAAAACTTTGTAAGGATTATGCGCATCTCAAGGGTGTACTTTTTCCAACTCCCACTGGAGTTCCTTTGCTTTCATAACCACATCATATCTCTTGTCTATCCTGGGCGCGCTCTCCTGTTCATCGCATAATCTTTTCTTTTTAGGATAAGGACTCCAAGATAGTCTTCCTCCAGAAAGCAATAGATGTCGTGATGCTGGTGAGCGGCGAGCCCCTGGTGGCAAAGCCAGCACGCATTGTGGCCGGCCACGAGCCTGAGAAAACCAATGAGCTGCTGCAGGCCATGGCCAAGTGCTGCATCAACAAGGTCACACACACACACACACACACACGCACACGCACGCGCACACACACACACTGAGAAGATGAGAATGCTCACTCTCTCCAATGTCTGCAGTCTCCATTCTGGCTAAACAATATCATTTATTATGGCACTACATTTGGCACTACTGTGTGTTATTGTTCACATAAAAAAAATACTGTTCCCGTGGGACTGTTGTCTAGCCACCGCAGGAAGAGCTTTGACATGTTTTAATTGCACCCTGGAGATGAAGTGTAAATGGATGAGCTGGTCTCTCGGATTCTTTGCTATTGTTGTTTAAAACACATCCTAGATTTAATAGTTATAATAAATTCAGATTCTTCAACTATGAAACAAAAGTATAAGCAATGAAAACCTCACAAATGTTCATTGAGCAAGTAATGGGTCAGCTGAGTCAGTCAGACAAGTCAACTGGTCCAGTAGGTGCTTGCTGATAAATCCAGTAAAAGATAGTTAAATATTCAAACAACTTTTGCTATTATTCATTGATTTCTGGGGACCGGAGAGTGTGCTCGAACTATCGTGGTATCACACTGCTCAGCCTCCCGGGAAAAGCTTATGCCAGGGTGCTGGAGAGGAGGCTCCGACCGCTTGTCGAACCTCGGATTCAAGACGAACAGTGCGGATTCCGTCCCGGTCGTGGAACAGTGGACCAGCTCTTTACCCTCGCAAGATTACTGGAGGGGTCCTGGGAGTTTGCCCAACCAGTTTACATGTGCTTTTTAGACCTGGAGAAGGCTTTCGACCGGGTCCCTCGGGGGTTTTTGTGGGGGGTGCTGCGGAAGTATGGGGTGCCGGACCCGTTGGCACGGGCCATCCGGTCTCTGTACGCCTGCAGTAGGAGCTGTGTTCGGCTCCTCGGTAGTAAGTCAGACACGTTCCCGGTGGGTGTTGGCCTCCGCCAGGGCTGCCCTTTATCACCGGTCCTGTTCGTGACCTTCACGGACAGGATATCTAGGCTCAGCCAGGGGGCAGAGAAGATCCGGTCGGGAGTCTCGGGATCGCCTCTCTGCTGTTTGCAGATGATGTGGTCCTGTTTGCCTCCTCGGACCGTGACCTCCAGCATTCACTGGGGCGTTTTGCAGCCGAGTGCGAAGCGGCAGGGATGAGAGTTAGCACCTCCAAATCTGAGGCCATGGTGCTCTGCCGGAAACCGGCGGATTGCTCCCTCCAGGTGGGGGCAAACTGCCTACCCCAAGCGAAGGAGTTCAAGTATCTCGGGGTCTTGTTCACGAGTGAGGGTAAGGTGGAGCGGGAGATCGACAGGCGGATCGGTGCAGCTGCAGCAGTAAAACAGGCGCTGTACCGGTCCGTCTTGGTGAAGAAGGAGCTGAGCCGGAAGGCAAAGCTCTCCATTTACTGGTCGGTCTACGTTCCAACCCTCACCTATGGTCACGAACTCTGGGTCGTGACCGAAAGAACGAGATCTCGGATACAAGCGGCCGAAATGAGCTTCCTCCGTAGGGTGGCCGGGCTCAGCCTTAGAGATAGGGTAAGGAGCTCGGACATCAGGGGGGAGCTTGGAGTCGAGTCGCTGCTCCTTCGTGTCGAAAGAAGTCAGCGGAGGTGGTTCGGGCATCTAGTCAGGATGCCTCCTGGACGCCTCCCATTAAAGGTTTTCCGGGCACGTCCAACTGGTAGGAGGCCCCGGGGAAGACCGAGGACACGCTGGAGGGATTATATCTCCCGGCTGGCCTTGGAACGCCTCGGGATCCCCCAGAATGAGCTGGAAAGTGTTGCGGGTGAGAGGGAAGCCTGGGTCGGCCTGCTGAACCTGCTGCCACCGCGACCCGACCCCGGATAAGCGGGTGATGATGGATGGATGGATTATTTCTGTAGTCAAGTTCTTCTGAATCGCATTGGCTCCGTTTTTGAAGCAGTTTTTAAAATATCTAAACTGTAAGTGCAATTGTCACAGCTGTTTCATGGGATATCACAACTGCACTGCGTGTCTGCAAGTGGTATAGTAACTCTCCCAACACATTTCATCCATGCTTCAAAACCTAGTTATTATGTCAAAATTAGCCAAAGCCACCAGAATGAAAAGTTGTTTCATCATCACGTGAGCCGTTCTGGTCCAAATGTTTTTTATACCATGGCGGTATAAATCATGCAAGAATGTGTGGTGTGATCTATAAATCTCTGTAATGTACTTGTTGTTGACACCGAGACTGCTTACTGTACAACACAAGAATGTCAGTTTTGTCTTGCTGAATGTTGTTGTGCATCCCACTGAGATTTATAGATTCCTTCAACAGTGGGTCAAAGTTAACTGGGAACACTCAACACTGTGTACAGAAAAAAGTATACACATTTGTATGTTGACACATGTATAATTCCATTTTATACATGCACAGTAAACATAAAATTCACCGTAGATCTTTCATATAAAGTCATATACATGTATGTCCGACGGATATAGATTATTGAATGGATTCATTTTGCATGTGACGGCTCAAACGATGAAAGAACGATTCGAAGTTGGGAAGAGTACGACGATGTCTCTGAGAATCAACTCGTCAGTTCCGATCAGCAAGCCATGTGGTTGTTGTCCAAATTGTACACCGTTTGTTTTGCACACATGCAGAATAACGTTGCTTGAAATCTGTTGTGAACAAAGTATTTCGGACAAATTCGGAAATCTGAAATGATTGTTTTCCAAAGAAAAGCTCATTTAATGAATTAGAAAAGCTCCAAGCTGAAGGATTCTCCTGTTCCTGTTTTACAGATGTCCAGTGACGATGCAGTGAAGCGAGTGCTTGCAGGTGAAAAGGTGGACATAAAAACCAAGGCCAGCACCTCCAGGTCCCAGGACAAGGAAAACAGGGAGGGACGTGAGCGCCATCTTGATAGAGAGGTGAGATTCCTCAGCCCGCTCTGCTGAGGGAACTACATGCTGTTAGCATTTAACCACGCAAGCTCCAGGCTTGGTTTGAAAAATGAGCGAGATGATCAAATGATGAGTTTCCCAGCGTGTGGCTGGCGTTGCGTCCTAATGTGTTGGCCTGAACCATTCCAGGAGAAGAAAAAGATTACGGAGCGCAGCGGGAGCCGGGACCAGAAGGACCCCGACGAGCCTAAGGAGCAGGAGAGCCGGCGCCGAGATGCGGAGAAGGAGCAACACCGGGACAGGGAGCGCTCTGAGAAGCACCAGCGCAGTGAACCTGACCATCACGCCAAAGACAAGAGTCGGGACCGGGAGCGAGACAAGGACAAAGACAAAGGACGAGTCAAAGACCGGAACAAGGAGAAGGACCGAGAGAGGGACCGCGAAAGGGACAAAGACAAGGAGAGGGACAAAGGCCGAGATAAGACGAGAGATTCTCGCGGAGAACGGGAACGAGACAAGGAAAAGCGGAGAGACCGAGACAAGCAGCGGGAGAAAGGGAGAGAGCAACACAAAGAGCAGGAAGAGAGGAACAGAAGTGGAGAGAGTGGCAATAACAAGGTAAGCCCACCTTAACCCCACATCTTAAATGTTCACAACAAATGCCATTATTTACCTTCCGTGTGTGTGTGTGCACAGGCCAGAGTATCGGAGGAACCACAGGAACCAGCCAGCCCTGAGCTGAGCAAAACAGCCAAACCTGTGCCAGCGGTAGGTTCCGTCTTTGGCCAGGATTCACACACTTAATACACTCGCTGTGCATCATTGGAACCATCTGACTAACTCATCGGCAATTAGGCCGTGGCAGTTCCCTGTACACCAAGTCGGCCAATTCAAGATTCTACATGTTAAGTTAAACTTGACATTTATGCACCTTGTAAAAAAATTATCTAAATTATTTCCTTTTTTTTTTTTTTTTTATGTTGTGCCAAAAAAAGGAACCAGAGGATGAGGTATTCAAACCTGCAGAATAAGAATGCATCGGAAATTAGAGCTTTACAGTAAAATGCATTTTCAATTAGAATGACTAGAATTGCTTTAGTGTTTAGTGGCTGGTTACTTGTTTTAGTGCTGATTTGGGCTTTAGTGAGGTCCTCTCATCTGTGTAGTTGCTACATGTGACTGCTAGTGCGTGGTGTAACGCTGCGTTCTTTGCCTTTTGCAGCCTGCCTGCGAAGCCGTTGAGAACCAGGTATGATCGTAACCTACGATTCAGTTTTTTTACATCAGCTTCGCTTTTTGCTTTTTTAAGAAGGGTTTTTGCACTTCTTCATTAAATTCCAATGTTTTTAATTATCAGAATGATACTTAGTGATCTAGTGGTAAGGTTGCAGATTGCAACCAACTGTATTCCCCTGACTTTTAACTTTTTTATTTTGTATGTAGAGGTGTGTCTGTATGCATGGTTTACAATAATTGTATATGTTTATTGGAGCTCAATTTAACGATAATATACTTTTAAGCTTACAACAACAACACATAATGATCATGAAAGGATGGCTCATTGTCCTAAACTTGTATCCTTTGCCTGTCTGTCTTTGCTTCCTCCACAGTCTGATAGTCCAGCTAGAATACCTCGGCCTTCATCTGCCAAGGGGCAGAGGCGGAGACCCAATATTGGAGGTCAAGGTAACCCCCTCCTTTCTTACCCAGCACCATATTTTGATCAGCTACACCAATGAGGCATATCTCACATAGGTAATACAGCTATCTAAAAATAACTGCACTTTAATCATTGACTCTTACGCCCAACTAGATTTTACAGATGACGGCTTTCTATTTGCACTCACTGGTTTCCCTTTAGCGGGAGGTGGAAGTGACTCATCGGGATTACTGTTGGCAATGTCAACAAAAGCTTCATAGAACTGATATTAAGAAGAAACATATATTTTTAGGAGCACATTTTCCTTCCAAAGATATCATTAATTCTCCATACCTGCATGTCACATTGATTACAATGATTGTCATAGTTTCATTGGGAAGGAAACTAACAAGGCCTTGTCTTGTCATCTGCTCTCCAACAGATGAATCTGACAGCGAGGGAGGTAATTCTCATCTCCATCTATCTCATTTAACATTCACACAATAATTTTCCTCGTAGAAATTGGTGTCAACGTGTCAGGCGAGTTGGTGCGTACTGAAAGCAGAAGGATCAAAGGACCAAGAAGTGTCTTCCCTGATATGTCAGAGTGCTCCTTTGAGTTCAGGCCACACAGTGAGCGCTATCACTCACTGAGTGACTGAGTGACATTCTCAGTGATCTAGTGCAACAATATGCTTTTTGAAGGGTTTATTAGTAAAGCTCAATATCAGATACATCTCTCAAGGGCTTTACCAAAATACTTAAGCAACGGTTCCCGACCTAGACTAAACGCTCCTAGAAGACGAGGAGAAAATCCTCAAAGAAATCCGCCCTCCTTACGCAGCGAGGTGAACAATTGAGTAGGAGCAGTAGGTGGGTTAAGGACACAGAAATAAACAAAAAGTTTAAAACTCCAGACAGGTTAACAGTTAAGTCCCAAAGGATAAAACTCCATTCATGAGCCGGTCTTTCCAATCCCAAATCCTGCTCAGATTTTAGAGTATGTGAAGGGATGTGTAGTTTTAGAAGGAGCACTTAGAAATCAGTGTTTTCAACTGGCTGTAGCCATGTCCGATTGGTTGCATTTAATTCATAGAAACAACATGAACTTGTTTTTAAGGTCTGTACGTTAATGTCAGCGTCCACCATGCCAAGGATAGATCTCATATCTTACCGAGCTAACTATACGTCGCTGCTGTCCTTTCGCAGACGGAGATGCTCTGTTAGCCCAGAGACCCGCCCCCCAGGAAAATGGAGACCATGCGGGCTCCTCGGTGCCATCTGACATGGCCTCCAGGTCTGTATCGCTGCCACTCAACCTCAGCTCCCACTAACCGTCAAACAGTAAAATGAATCTCACATTGATTGCTGCTCTTCCAATTATTGATTTATTATGAATTAAACATGCACATGTGCACTTCATACCTACCAGGCTCAACACAAGTCTTTGACCATCACCTGAACAAAATAACGCCATATTGCACATTAGACAAATAATACATTTATGAAACTTATGAGAATGTTTAAGATGTTACTTCCAATTATGTGGTAATTTCTTATTTTTGCTTTTTCTATTTGACAGTTTTTCACAGGATAAGAACAATAAGCAAAAAGCAAATGAGAGAAAAAAAACAACTAAAAAAGCAAATAACTACGAGGTCATAGGATGATGAGTAAATTGGGACAAATTTAAAAATTAAACCATTTTAAAACAAATTATCACATCGGATAAATCCGCACAGCATTGTTCACATCGTCGTTCTTCCAATTCTTTTTGGAGTCTCATGCAGTAGGTCATTTGTTCTTAACAGTATGAACAAAGAGGCCAGCAGTTGGGCAATTGCATTATGTTGTCATATCTCAGGGTGTAGTACAAATGTTATTGCATTAAATCCAATTGCTTTTTTAATTTAAGTTTTAGGGTGGTTGCGCTTTTGAATCTTAAGTTTGTTCCTGGGCCTTATCCAGGATCAGTTCCAGTAGATTACACCGTTGAAGCATTGCCTTTTTTATTTTGATAATTAGGAATGTTCTGTGTTCTAAACCAGCTAATCGTAGACAATCGATTGGCTGGCCGGCTGTATTATAGCTGTTCTTGTGGTCAATGTTTTTTGTTCCGAGCAACAATTATCACCCTGAGATCTGAATGACTCAGTGTAGCTGTCACAAAGTCCACATCTGGCAAATCACAGAGAGCTGCTCACAGAAGATTTGGCTTGTAAAAGGAAGTCAAGAAAACCCAAAACACGTAGCCTGTGAAACAAAATGAACATTACTTGGTTCCAAAATTGTTAGTTGAACAGCTTATTTCAGTTATGTGTATAATCCTTCCAATTTGCAGCAACAGGCGAATACCGCGGCCCGGCAGTGCCCGCCCAGCACCCCCCCGAGTCAAGAAACAGGAAAGCTACTCCGATGTGACCCCGGCTGAGAGGTGACAGCACACATGTTCACTAATGCCAGACGTCTCTTCATCAACACATTCTTCAGTGTTGTCCCTGCCAGCCGGAGGGATGGATCACTATTTGCATTACTAAACAAAGTGCAGTAAACGCATTGAATGAAGATGGCGCTTGTAACTGTGTAATAATGTAGTAGATGGTTACGTTGGACAAAGGTGTCTACAAGAGGGCACATGTCCCGTCTTACAGAGAATGCGGTTTACGTTCTCAGTTAGAAATGAGTTACGCTCTTCGTCTGTTTACCAGGCTGCCCAGTGCCAAGCCCTTAGCGCCAGTCATCATGGATGGGAAGATGCTGTCTGATGATGAGGAGGATGAAGATGAGCAATTTATCGTGGAGGAGGCGGTCCCGCCGCCCTCGGATGCTCCGGAGGTGGAGGTGGTAAGTGACTTGAACAGCCAGTTATTCAAATACCATGGGAAGACATCAGAGAGTTGTCTACTATTTTTTCTTTTCTTTTTTCTTTTTTTTCAGGGGAAGGAACTCGACAGTGAAGACAAACATGGTACACGGTCGTATCTGTTTTTGATTTCCTTTTTTTTTTAAACTCTTTTTAGTTTCCCCTTATTTTTTCTTATTTTGGAAGTAGCGGTAATGCCACGTTTTCTCCTGGTCGTCTTCTTGCTGAGTTAACCGCCTGGTGCTTTGAGGTAAACCGACCTTTCACCTTTTCCTCTCACTTTATCTCTCACTGTAGGTGGCCTTGTGAAAAAGATCCTCGAGACCAAGAAAGACTACGAATCGTCCCCATCCTCCCCCAAATCTAAAGAGCAGGTATGTTCTGTTATAGCAGTAGTTCTCTTGCTTCTCCTCTAGAGGGCGGTATTGACCTAGTTCTCTTCCGCTCGTCCTTATCAGTGACTCACTGTAAACCTCTCCATAGTTCCATCAGCCGGCCTTTTTGGAAGGTTCGCTCTCCAGAGCAAATGTTTTAACCGCAGCGAACGGCCCAGTGCAACGCTGGTTATTATCAAAAGAGAGATATAAACAAATGGAGTGGAGAGGTGTAATTGCACCGCCTCATAACCACAAATATGCTCCCCTTCGGTGAGGCCGAGGCGGCTAATAACCAGACAAGCAAGTATGGCCTCAAACAGACCACACACACAATTAATACACACATCAAGATGTCTGGAGCCAAATGAGCCTGTTTTTCTGGGATTGCTCAATATCTTAGGTATGCTTCATTATTTATTTTTGATTACAGACTTCTCTGTTCTGTGTACAGTTCGAGGGTATCTGCCATCTTGGAGACTAGCTTTCAGAGCAATCTTGTTCTGGCTGTTCACACTAGTTTGTACTTAGGTTATTCCAGTAAAAAAACAATGTACAACCAGTTTGAGGTTTTCAGTCCGGCTGTATTTTGTCTCTCAATGTCCTCCAGTGAAACTCCAATGCTCTCACTTACTCACTCACATTTTTCTTGTCAAGTCCCCACTTTCTTCTCTACTTCTCTTTGATGTGGACTTCATATTAGAAATGTATTTTCAACGTGACGCATTACTGCTGTTCATGCAATCCCGTCCGTCGGTTTATTTATCAGCCAAAGAGAGAGCCGTCCTTCATTGTTATTTTGAGTGGGAATCGGTGTGACGCTTACAGTTTGGTCTGTAGTCCATAGTGTGAGGTGGCGTACGCTGTCTGCGTTGGGTGGTCCTTTTCACTGAAGCATAGTCTCCCGGCATCCCTTCCCCGCTGACCACCCTGACTCTGATGGATGCACTGTTTTGGACCGCCACTCATGCAAAAAGTCCCCCGATCCATCTCCTCCTAACGGCGGCCTCAGACAGCATCGCTTGTAACTCCCACCTGAAGTTGTCTCAGCTTTGCCACCAGTAAACTGAAATAGCTTGACAGGAATGTGTAGGCCAGGCATTTAACCAAAGTGTGTGTGTGTGTGTGTGTGGGTGTGTGTGTGTGTGTGCGCGGGGAAAGAACAGACTCCTGCAATGTTGCTTTTTTCAGAAATGTATCCTTAATTTATGCAGGTTATGATTTATTATTACCTTATTCAAGAGTTTGTTTTTCACAGAAAAAAGACGTGCGGAGCAACAAAAAAAAAGAAAAAAAGAAAGTGATTCCAGGATGTTTTGGTGCCATCTTAAGCATATTTGTATGATTATCGGGACTACGTTGGGAATCACAATTACTTCGGCCAGAATAATTGTGACGCAAAATGTTCACATCGCCCCGTTCCTACTACCAGCCTCAACTTTTCTCTATAGAACAAAATCTATCTATAGAAACTATTTCCAAAAACACAGAACAAGCACAGACGCACGCAGGCAAAACATCCAAAGTTGCCGATCTCTTCGTGGAACCTGAGCGTCGCACGGCCTTGAGAGTTTATCCTAATTTCCTTAATGGAGCCTCCTCGGTTTTCAGGGCTTCATTTCAGAGTCTCCCGTAAGGTCTGCACAAGCAGCTTATAGCAGGTATGTCTGGACATAGAAAGTGTTCAGTCCACCCCTCCATCATTATTGGCCTTACCTCGTCAGCTGTATAAAGAACTGTAATGACTTCCTTCCTGACATGAAAGGGTGGAGAGGTCAACCTAATTGAGTAGTTTTTTTTCTTTTCTTCCCTCTTCTTCTTCTTCTTCTTCTTCTTCTTCTTCTTCTTGTAATCACGGTAAAACACGCAGGGTCAAAAATGTAAATATTGAGCTTCCTCATTCAATGTGGTATGACCGACGGGTTTGAGATTTCAGCTGCCGCCTTTCATTCTCTTGAACGCCGACGTTTATCAAAACACTGCACCTGAATGAGTAAAAACAACTAAACCCTGATTTACGATCCGACATTACCTTCACTTAAAAGCAAAATGCTGGCCTTTGGACAATTTTGTATATTTCATAAAAATCCAGGCTACGCATTCTTACCTGCGTTGTAATTTATGTTCTTTGTCATTTCTGAATTAATTTAGCTTTTGTTTAAGCCAGTGCCTCGCTGCCACATTACCGCTAATGTAAATAAAGGGGAATTCTTAAACAGTCAAATGATTGTATTCGCCATGTCCCACCACAGTGTGTGTGACTGAAGAATTTGCTGTATATTTATGGGGATGCCCTTCCTCATGACCCCCTCGGCGGTATTGTATATTATTCCAAGATAGCTCTCTTTTTATTTAGACAGAATCTGCCCCTTGCAGCAGCTGCGTTTTCATAAGATTTTTTTGTGTACTCTTTTTTTTTTTTTCTTTTTCTTTTCTTTACCCCCATCAAATTAGCCTTGATGAAGGTTTGTAATGTATAAATAAACCCCGTGGCATACAAATGGATGGCTGTTGAGTGAGAGTCACGAAGGAGAAGGGCCAGAATACTCTCTGCAGAATTGTCAAGAAAATAAATACTCCTCTCTGCAGACCTCTGTGTCTTTATAAACATCCCTGTGTGTTTCTTTTTGTGGAAACATGAGGAAATGGCCCTGTGGCATTCCATTAGTCATATTACTTTTTGCATATTGACTTGTTTGAGGCATTGGGTCTGGGGATGACCTACCTGAAGAACCCACATTCTGTTAGGTGACCAGAACCTCAAACTTGCACATCAGAAGTAGTATCTACCAACCCTTCAAAATAGCCATGAACATTTTTGAATGATGAGCAACCTCTTTAAAAAATAAATAAATAAAAAAAAGAATTCAGTCTCTGAAGTTGGAAGTTTTCTTTCAGTTCACCTCGTAGCCCAGGGAGGTGATCTCAGTTGTCTCCCCAAGGGGCTGCAGTGGCCTTGCAACAACATCCTGTAACCTCAGTGGCCGTGAGCTTTTCTCCTCACCTCACTGACTCCGAGCTATTTTTATGACCTCGCTCGACTTTTGAACGGTCCGCTATGAAAAATGACGAGCGAGCCTATAAACAACGGCTCGCGGCCAATACTCGCCTATGCCTCGCTCACCAGATCGTCTGCAACCAATGGGATGCGCATCAGTCGCCAGTAGAATTGTTCCCCAGAAGCTCTGACGTTTTTGCATGTGGTCTTCAATCATCTGTGCATCCCATGACAAATCCTTTTGTTTGTGTGTGTGTGTGTGTGTGTGTCTGATGATGAAAGAGCAGTTCACTTGAGTTCATAAAGAGTGACATTTGAGTACAACCTACTGTAACGACTGTAACTTGACCTTAAATCAACTTGAATGTGGGCGACCCTGCTCACCACTGAGCCACAGAAGCATTTCACCTTATGATGGCAGCTAACTCTAGCTGTTGGGTCGCATCAAAAATAATTGCTTTCCCAGCTAGCGATACCCTAGAGGTTGCTCCGCCCGCTGTTTTTCTTGTCGAAAGAGTTCCTGGGGAACGTCATCTTCTTGCCTCCGGTCCGTAAAACACATATTTGCAAAAATGTCCAAATTAAGCCGATTGGACATGCGATTAACTGGGTGACGTTCACACCGTAGTGTACCTTGCAATGTTACAACATGTCGCTGATCATTTCGTCCTGGTGTCCCTCCTTTTGAGCAGAGAGGTTGTAGTTAAAAGGAAATATTTCAACTCAACAACTTTGCTGCACCGTACTGCAAGAGGACACGTATTTATTCATGTACTTCCACAAGATGGAGACGTCTGAATATACCAGACGCTTCTGTTGAATCTCTTAATACCGACAACCCCGCCCCCATTATTAGTCCACCTGTCCCTTTCTAGCGCCAGCCAGTGGCTGCGTCTTCCTGTTTCATCACTGTCTGAGATAATGGGAAAACCTTCCTCCCCTCTCTCACCTCCTACTCCTCTGCGGTCACGACGTCTAAATATTGTTCTGAGATCCTGGGTGAGGAAAAAGGCAAACTAGGAGCACACAGGTCTCGTAGACCCCCGACAGAGACCTCCATAAAGCTGTGATTTATACCCACCTGGACAGAGTGCACACAAACTTGGGGTCATGTTTTCGCGCCAAGTTATAAGTATAAGTTTAAGTATATATTTTCCAAAAGAGGGGGGGAGGTGGAAGGCAGGGAGGCAAGAGGACGGCAAATAGAATGAAGCCACGGGTCCCGTCTGGGCCGCGCAGACCAAAACCGCAGCCAGGCGGGCCGAGTGAGCCGTCGAGTGTTTGTCTAGCTGCAGGGTTCGGAGCGCCCAGTGGAAA
This sequence comes from Cyclopterus lumpus, assembly GCF_009769545.1. Lineage (NCBI taxonomy): Eukaryota > Metazoa > Chordata > Actinopteri > Perciformes > Cyclopteridae > Cyclopterus > Cyclopterus lumpus. The sequence goes on along the minus strand of NC_046986.1, from coordinate 19,981,415 downwards.
GCCACCCACCTTGTTCGGGGACCTGCTGGGCCCAGGCGGTTCAACCCCTCACACTCCTGAACCGCCACAAACAGGTAACAAAGAGCGAGGCTGTCAGGAATCTGTACTCGGCTTCCTGGGAAAAAGACATGATGGCTAAACGGTGTCGTATGATGTCGAGCTGCCTTTTCAAATGGTAATTACTGAGCTGCTTTGGTTTGTGCTCCGATGGCTTGATAAGGACATGTGTGCCAGCTATGCCAAGCGCTCGTGTGTGTGACAGGTTGTGTGTTTTGAAGAGGAAGCTGTCATTCGGTTTACACGCCGTCGGGGATATGATTCCCGCTGCCTCGTGAAGGCAGGTGCTCCCATCTGTGGAGCCAATTGGTATAAATTGAACTTGAAAGGAGCCATAAGTGTAGTAGTTGTTACTCAATACTGTAGTAAAATAACCCCACTGCCACAGCTTGTTACTAAAATAAACAAGACTTAGTGTGTGTGTGCATGCGTGCGCGTGTGCATGTGTGTGCATGTGTCCGTCCGTGTGTCCGTGCGAAGCCCAGCTGAGCAAACATCCTTGGATTTGCACCCTGCTCGGGGAGGGGTATCCCCGATACGTTCCCCTCCTTTTTCCCATTGAGGGACCGAGTGTAATTTGGATATGGTGACAGCCCCCCACCCCCAACAACCACACACACCATACACTGGAGGCCTTCATCAACCAGTCCCCCAGCTTTGGCCAACACAATTCAGCAGCACCTTTTGATCTTTATATATATATATACAGCTAAGTTGGTGGAATTCCTGCCTCACAAACCACTAAATGCAGCCTCGCTCTGGTTCTGGGTCATTCGAGCCTTTAGAATTCCAGAAGTAGGTTTATTATGTTTTGGTCTCGGGAAGCACGAGTGATGTTTGTGTGTTCTTACAGCTGTTTGATACGTGGTTTAGTTTAAAGGTGCTACATGTGACATTCAGAGCATTAATACAGCAAAGAAGTATTTGCAATATAAGGATACAGTGTAGTAATGTCTACGTCAGCAGGCACTGAAGCCGCTCTCCCTCTGTGTGTGTTGTTATAAGAGCGTCGCCATCCTTTGTTGACATGGCCGGGCTGGCCCCTCGTGCTTTTAGTGCATGTGAGCTCACGGCCGCCGCTGTCCACTGCTCTCATACAGTTGTTACAGCCGATAACGCCGACACGGCCCATGGCGTCGTCGTGGAAACGTAGCACCCACCCTCCGGTTCCCCCCCCCCGTATTGAGCACCTTTTTTTTTAAATGCAGAATAAAATGAAAACATCTTCGGTGTCTTGCTATGTCTGATAAGCCTTTGCAGCTGCATATGAAATGTAATTAATCATTCCTCAAATACCGTCACAGAACGTGGTGTCCGAAGCGGCACGGAAGAAAGAGAGGGACATGGTGACGCGGGAGATCGAGCGGCTCCGCTCCTCCATCCAGACGGTGTGCCGCAGCACCCTGCCCTTGGGTAAGATCATGGACTACATCCAGGAGGACATGGACGCCATGCAGGCGGAACTGCACACCTGGCGACGGGAGAACAAGGAGCATGCACAGGCCTTGCTGCAGGAGCAGAGGTGAGGTCATCACAATTGATGTTCAGCTTTTGGAAGGGGATATAACAACACTTTGTAAATATTGTGTGATGCGTTGTCCTACGTCGTTATCTTACATTAAATGTGATGAGCAACTCTAAGGCTGCTGCTTGAGTAACATTTCCTAACAGCGAAGGGTTCCGTTGCTGTATTTGCTGGTCACGGTGGACCGCTTCTCTTTTTATATTATTGCCTGTCAGCAATTCATCATCCCTTCTGCGTGTTTTTCATTCATTTTATTTCTGTGTGTTTTGAATGCTTGTGCTGCAGAGCGACAGACAGGGCGGTGGAGCCTCTGAAGTCTGAACTCGTTGAGCTGGAGCAGCTGATCAAGGACCAGCAGGACAAGATTTGTGCCGTGAGATCCAACATACTGAAGAATGAGGAGAAGATCCAGAAGATGGTGACTGGGATCAACTTCTCCTCCCGGGCCTGAAGGGAGAAACGTGGTCTACAAAGAAAAACTGTACGAAACAAATGCACTGAAGATTTAGGGATGAACGGTGTCTCGTTCAGAATATTGGTAAAACCTTTTTAATAATCTTTCCTGGAGATGATGCGGTATGGGACCAAACACTGCACTTTGAGATTACCCCTTTTCTGTAATGGTGCCTTTGTGGACTGAGCCAGTGCGCAGTTCATGGCTCATAGTTGCATTTAATGCTGGGTGCGTTCATCAAAAGCCCGATGTATTCCAAAATATACAATAGTAAAACATAAAAGTTTGATTTGTTCTACACGCAGCAATCCCTGGACCTACTTTTAAAACCTATGATTTTCTTTTTATTAACCTAGCAAAAACAGTGTGGCGCATTGTGGTTGGTTTTGTTTCATCGCCTCACTTTACATTTTTCGTGGCTGTGGGGACCTTAGTAGGCAGTCTTTTGATCAATTTCGTGCTTTTTCCAAGATGATTATTACATCTGCTATAGTGCTATTGAACTAGCGATACATAAGTACTGAAATATTCCTAAGTTCAAATACTTTTTCTAGGGGTTGCATCGAGAAATCTAGGACTAATGTGGGGAGTCCTGATGGTCTACTTGTGTGTTCCATAATGTGGTGTCCTACATGTCATACTGAGATGTTCTTCTGCTTCCAAACATTTGTACTCAAGCTTCCTTCTTCCTCAACCTTCCTAAAAAAAGAAAAGAAGAAAAAAAAGATAGATTTATTTAGTTTTTCAGCAACTTTTTCCTGCTTACAACAACCATATTTCATCTGGTAAACAAAACAATCCTTTTTAAGAGCCGCCATTGTAGAGATCCCTGCACTCTTATTTCTACTAAACGGTTTGCCAAACTGTTTCTTTCTTGTTTGATGGAGACAACGTTTGGTCAGATGGCAACTTTCATTCCTATTCTTTATAAATAAGGGGGCAACCAATATTACCATAATGCTACTAGCTGCTTTTGTGATTTTAAGAAATGTGTTTTACAGACGTAACAAATATGACAACATGAAGCAATACCAGGCTGATACGTATGCGGGAGGAGACTGAAGAGTAGAGACGTGAGTCTGAAAGAAACCACTGTCCCAGTTTTCCTTTAAGTTCCAATAATGTGTGAATGACATGCAAATAACAAAACAAGCTTCGACTCGTCAGCTGTGAGTCGTTCCCTAGTGGCCAGTCTCATTCTGAAAATGCAGTTTACACATTCAAGTAGCACCAGTGTCATTTTTACAATGCCGTTATCACACATGTGGTTGCTACCTCCTAGTTCTACTGCATATATCGACTGCCAGTGTTTACACAACATTATACAAATTAAAGATAAACACTCGGTTTGGATTTATGAATGTAATCCATTATTTTAATACATGATGTCTGTTTTTTTTTTATTCACAAAGCTACTTTCTCCAGATGTAAATGTGACAACCGTATACATATACAGTAGCTCCACTCGCAGCATGTCAACACGGCGAGAAGCTGTTGCTCTAGCTAACGGACGGCAGGTACCAGTAGTCACCAGTGGGAATAAATGTTCACGGGCGTCAACAGCTACAGGGAACACCAATATATCTTTCAAAAACGGCATTTCTTCAGTGGTAGTTTCTTTTTGAGAGCCAGTCACTATGACTATTCAAAACTTAAAATGTACTCCTCATTTTACTTCTTTTTTCATATCAGTATTACATTTAGTCCATCAAATATAATCAAAGTAGCCTATTGAAAAGTCAAATTCACAAATCCTACATCCAAAACTTGTGAAAAAGTGAGAACCTGCGCGTTCACATGTCTTTATATGAAACAATGTAAACTACTTGTATCATAATCTCTGTGTCGCTTTAAAACTGTACATTATGTATATGTGGAGATTGTATCATAGTTCAAATAATTATATAATTTTGTAGTGGAGTGAAATAAATGGTTATATTGCAGTAAATACTGGTTTCTCCTTGTTGTTCTTAAGAGTCGGCGGAGCTGAGGTTCAGAGAAAGCTCCAGACTCAGTCAGGTTGGCCTCATATTGGAGACTTAATGAGAGCTCTGGATCTGCTGCAGTTACAGCGTGAGCCAAATGATAAACGGCCCCCGGTTTGTGATTTTTGACAAGTTCACGTGAAGTCCTTGAGGAGTCTGGCACGGCAGAGTCACACTCTCAACGGGGCTCCTTTCTTTTGCAGCCCGGTCCGACATGACAGAAGTGAAAGGTTTAACTTTTCTTTTTGAGACCCCTCAAGTAACATTAGCAGCAACTTTTTTTTTCCTCCTTTTTCTTTCTGGCAAGCCATGAAACAGCTGCAACACGCCCAAAGCGTATTAGGAAGGCCCCTTTCACAACTATTGAGCAAGATTTGGACCAAGCATTTGTGATGATTTGTGAAGTCAGAGATTTATCTGAAGGCCCCTGAAACAGAAGGCATGGACAAAGCCGCTGGCCCCAGTCTCAACAGGTGGATTAGGATAAGGCTACAGCGCGGCCCAAGCACAGGACAGCTCCATTGTCCATCTGCGTTTTCCTTTTAATCTTCCCTATTTAAAAAAGCCTTAGTTGATTTTACCCTTTGCATTTTACAATGGATCCTGCTGCTAATGAGTGACCACGCCTTTTACTTTCACTTTTGTTGTCTACACTTAACCACTAATCCCAATGTTGGACTTTTTTTTATTTTTTACTGAGATAATAATTTAACTACAAGGCCTGGGTCTTGGGAGTGGTCACATAGCCTCTCCAATCTGCCCTTGTCTAGCCTTAATTATATTACTATTGAATGGTTATTGTTCTGGGGTTTGAAGTCAGTGGGATGAGCTGCATACAAGGTCCCCAGGTCTTGTGATAGTTGTAGGTTTTTAATCTTGCTGCAAGCTTGCAATAAGCAATGCTGTACGTCTCAAAATGCCTATCTATATATCTAAATATCTATATATATATATAGATATATATATATATCTATATATATATATAATGTGTGTGTATATATATACACACACATATATATGTATGTGTATATAAATATATAAAATATATATATAAAATATATATATATATATATATATATATATATATATATATATATATATACACACACACACAAGTGTATGTAGGAGATGAGGCTAAACTCCTTTCCTTGGACCCCGTTTTCCTTCCGGTACTGCTCCTCAACCTTTTAAAATGACCTTTTGGGAGATGGGCTTAATTCACAGCAGTTGTCCTTGCTGCAGATCATTACATTACATTTAGCTGACTCTTTTATCCAAAGCGACTTACAATCTTACACTGTAGCCACAGTTATTCAGGGTTAAATGTCGTACATCTACAGGGTTTCTAAAAACCTGGTTTCATGCATATTTTTTTTACCTATCATTGGAAATTATTTCTTTACATAATCATTTACAATAATAGTTTTTGATCTGCAATTTTAATTGAATATGTGTGACCTGTCTACTTTATCATAAGGCGTTGAACAGTTTGTGTCCAGAGGAAAAGGGTCACGTGCTGGTCGGCTCGTGCATTTAAAGCGACGTTTCCCCTTTAAATCCGCCCAGCTGAGCGCAGTCAGGAAGCTACCCAGGAAACGCGCACGCACGCACGCGCACTCACACTCACTCCATCGTCAACACAGTCACGTGTGTGTGTGTTTTGACGTCTCTTGTCCGACTCTCTTGGGTTGCGTGTGCGTGTGTTTTGTTGTCGACCTCGTGCCGAAGCACCAGTTCCAGGGGGGCGGTGTGACATTTCGGAAGCATGGCCGACGGTCCGGAGGCTGATGTTGACGACCCGCCCGGTATCCACGTCCTCCCGCTCATCACCGTCTCCGATCTGCCCGGTGCCACCGCGGCAGGTAACCGCGGATGCCGAATGATTGGTCGGTCCGCACCTCAGGGTGCAGGCGGGTGTGTCCTCCTCCACGTGCAGGACGGCAGGAGACAGTAACGGGAAGACTTCAGTGCACGTGACACAGCGCTGTTGTTGTTGTTGTTGTTGTTGTTGTTGTTGTTGTTGGGGGGTGTGGGGGACTCCTTTTTAATTAGGTGTGGCCCATGTCGTCAGAGAGTCGTAATGGGTGCATTAGAGCTATTATGCAAATTTACAACAAGTGCATAATTATAATTATAATAATAATTTCTGTATAGCACTTTAGCACTTTGCATGGTAAAAAAAACTGAAACGATAAGAATACGAGAGATAACATAAGAAACAAAACAAAATTAACAACTAATTAACACGCAGTGAGAAAAGCGCTGTCAAATGCAAGATTGTCAAATAACTGATTTGTGTCTTTTCAATTTCCTTTGGTCTGAAACATGAAACACCAAGTCTGGCTTGTTCTCGACCAACGACATTCGTAGTAGACTAACACTCGTACAATTGTGTCGACTAATCGACGAGTCGATTTGATCTCCACAAAGAATCACACTTGTAGATATGCTGCTAAGTACAACGTGTCTCTTCTCGGTCCTCACCAGGCCGTAACCTGAAGGAATGGCTCCAGGAGCAGTTCTGCGACCAGCCCCTGGAGCAGGACGACATGCGGCTGCACGATGCGGCCTACGTCGGCGATCTGGACACCCTGAGGAACCTGGTGCAGGAAGACGGCTTCAGGCGGTGGGAGGCAGCGACGCTTATGATATGAATCTAATGCGATTATTAAGCGCTTTCGCTGACTTAGTCGGTTTTTCAGTTTTCGTTGTCGTCCCCGTCTCTCTGCAGAAGTGGCAGCTTTTGTCCAAAATGCTCATGTGTGGCACCGAGTGGTTTGTGTGGTTGTTTTTTTCGGTGCTGTGTGTTTGTTCGGCCCGAGCGAGACACACACACGGCATGGACAGAATGTGCCCTCACACATCACCGCCACAAAACAGACACACACACACACACACACACGCTGGACGCTTTTCATCCTCGTTGGCGCACGGCGCTCCAACCAAATCGCGTCCTTTTTCCCTCAACGTGTTCATCGGCGTGGGGCTGTGATACTTCGCCGGTCCGTGCAGGTACCGAAACGTGCACTGTTCACGCTGGCAGAGCCAGGCGGGACCGCAGTCGTTTAACCCCAATCCCACAGTGGTTGGATGCAGCACTCGTACTCCACACACAGCCAACCCATTATTACTGGCTTCGGGCAGTTCATCTCGCATGGTTTACAACATGCTGTTATTTCAATAAAACAACCCCCCCCCCCCATTCATTGGGTTCTCCCTGCCCCGCCTAACCCAACTCGCCGGGGGCAGTGGTGTTGAAAGCAGTACATTTAGCAGGTAGCTGTGGTAAATATTTTATTTGTGATGACCACACAGCAATGATATTTTTTTTTTTTTACGGCTTTGGTAAGTTTATTGTTTTTAAAAGTGGTTTGTTTTATGGTCATTGGCCTGCTTTTATTCTAAAAAGTTGCGAGCATGACAAATCCAATCTGTTGGAGTGCGGGAATACGACCAATAGCGACTCCCTTCTGTCCCTCTGGTGCCAAGCGTATCAACGAGAAGTCTGTTTGGTGTTGCGGCTGTCTGCCCTGCACGCCTCTGCGGATCGCGGCCACGGCGGGACACGCCGCCTGCGTGGCCTACCTGATCGGACAGGGCGCCGCGGTGGACTTGGTGGATGTGAAAGGTCAGACGGCCCTCTACGTAGCCGTGGTGAACGGCCACCTGGACTGTGTCCGGATCCACCTCGAAGCCGGAGCCGACCCCAACGGGAGTCGCCACCATCGCAGCACGGCGCTGTACCACGCCGCGCGGGTGGGGAGGCTGGACCTGCTGCAGGAGCTCATCAGGTGAGGGAATCGGATCTGGAAATACCATTTGTTTCCTCTCCCACCAGTGGTGGCGCTCTCCACGCCTAACTAGTTTCATCTTTGAGCCTCTTCTTTATTGTTATTTTTCACAGTATTGATTTTATGTGTTCTGGCTCTGTGATGCAATATGTTCCATTGCTTCAGGCAGCAGTTTGGGTATTGTCCCAACTTTAAACTTTCCTAGAATGCACAAAAGCACACCATAGGCTCCCAGCAGTCAACAGCAACAGCCCACGTGGGACAGCAGTCATATGGACACATGAATATTTAACGAGAAGAAATATTCGGAACGAATTGAAACGCCAACATTTTTCAATTTGACCCTCAATGATTCGATGTTCACACCTTGTTTGCACAATATATTGGCTAAATGTGGACCATGCATCTGTAGTAAAGGAACTTTAAAAAGTGGAACTGTGTCCATGGTTCCCTCCGTCCAGGTTCAATGCTGATGTAAACATGGACCACCAGCTGGGCCCCCGGCTCCTCTTAAGCGCCCGCACCCTCAACACCCTGGTGGTGTGTCCCCTCTACATCAGCGCAGCCTACCACCACCTCCACTGTTTCCAGCTGCTGCTCCAGGCCAGCGCTCAGCCCGACTTTAACTACACGGGGCCCGTCTGCCAGGAGGCTCTGGCCCGCGGCCTGGCCTCCTGCCTGCTGGATGCTGTGCTGCGGCACGGATGTGAGGTGGCCTTCGTCCACCTGCTGCTGGACCACGGAGCCGACCCGGCCCGCGTGCCCTGGGACGGGTTGGAGCTGGAGGCTCCCAATTGGAAGAAGGTGGATCCGGAGGCGCTCAAGGTCTTCCTGGAGGCGAGGAGTGAGTAACATCTGTGAATACTCGTCAGTGAGGACCGATATCGCTGACCAATATATGTTGAAGGAAAGGTTTTATATCGAGTTAGAGTGAGTCAGGAGGTAGTTTAGGGAAACTTGCAGCATGCTCTGTTCCAGGCCAATTACGGTTTTATTTTTATTAACTGTGATGTTCTTTAACTGTCAAATGAAATGTTTTTTTTAAATAGGTGTCAGTACAAAATATAATCTCACTGTGCAGTATAGAATTCTAATAAATAAACATGCACTTTTTAGAATAGAACACCAAAAAATCTAAAACGTTTTGCACGTAAGGGTTCGGTAGGAAGTTGCCTTCATTGCCTAGGCAACAGGTTAACCTGCCAACAGCACCTCACCTCATCATATTCAGCAACCATTCTACATCAGTGGGCCACGATCTTACTGAGCCATGCACTGCTACACAGTTACACCTGGAGGCTGCCAGTCCACGGCCTTCTAGTTGAATAAATTAAATAACTTGTGTGTGTTTAATTGACATGCACCATTGGTCCTTTTTCTGAAAAGACATTTTGACATTAACAACACCCCTCATTTTCTCTCTTCCCTTATTTTTTCCTAAAACAGTAAATACAAAGGTTAATTAAGCTTGTCTGAACTCTTGATCTGAACCTTTATTATGGTCCTGCTGCAGCTGCTAAGGAGATGCACCTCTGCTTTGCCTCTTCTCAGGAAGCCCTCGCAGGCTGACCAACCTGTGTCGCATTAGGATCCGCAGGGCGATGGGAAAAAATGGCCTCATCCACATACCCTCGTTACCGCTGCCACAGCCCATTAAGAACTTCCTGCGTCACCAAAACTGACAACCATCCACCTTCTCCTCCTCTTTTGCAGAGCTCTTCTGTCCCAAAGCTTGAGGGGATGGAGGGGGGGAGGGGGGGGAGGGGGGGGGGGGGGGGGGGGGGGGGGGGGGGGGGGGGGGGGGACTTCAGAATATCCAAACGCAACACAAATAGAAATAGGAGATGTTGTGATCCCTGTACGCTAATTGCTAAGCTAGACAGTTCATAATGTTATTTTTCAAACCTTTTGAAATAATCTTCCTGTAATACATTATTACATTGAAATGCGCCTTAACTCATCAGAGGAGCCTGAGTAAGTCCTGGCTTGTGTAAACTATATGTGTACCCTGAGTGTTTGTATCTTCAGGGCCCCGGTGAGCATGTCATTTGGTGTGAAGCCATGACGTAGCATGCCATGTATTAAATGGCGTGTTCAGAGGCAGAGGAACATTATTTACCTGTTGTATGTAAGTGGTCTATGTGAAGATATAGTGGAGTCTACCTGTGTGTGTTGTCATCCGAGCTTCTCCTCGCTTTGTTGACACAGCCGGGCCGGCCGTGCCTACTTTTTAGTGCATGTGAGTGCTTTTTAGTGCATGTGAGCTTGCCCCACTGGCTACTGCCGCCGGCTCACACGCCGCTCATACAGCGGCAAAAATACTCTAAATTCCGTATGGAGCGCCTTCAAGTTCACACTGTGGGTCACCTATATTGTAAGTGAACCCGAGTGTAAAGTACACAGAAAAAGAAGTGTTAAATGGATTAGGTTACATTCGTATTCTGCTTCTGTTGATGCATTACGCACTTTAATTTGTCATTGTCTGTTTACATTTGCCCCTCTGCTTTATAGCCGGATGCCTTAACATTGACTTTTGGATAAAGGCCAATCAGACCAGAAATACTCAAGATAAAATTGTAGGCATATTGAACACAACTCTTTATGTGAAAACTTATTCATGATGAATAGGTCAACGTGTATGTATTGCCCAGAAAGCTGCCTTCTCTGTGAGTCTGTTGCACTCTGTTGGCTTTGTGTCGTTTCTCAGACATTACAGGTCAGTTTGCTTTGTATGTTTCTGTTTGCCTTCAAGTATATTCATTCTACGTTATCTCCTGTATGTTTTTAACTCAAACTACATGGGAGGGCTTCCACGGCCATGAGAAAGTAGAGCGAAACGTAATCTCAATGGGATTCACCTGGTTAAATAAAGGTTTAAATGAATAAATAAAAACGATCACTTTCCATGCTTCCTGTTCTGTTGACAAAATGATTAATTCTCCTTTCACAAGCTGACTAGTCCAACACATCTGAGTCAGTGTCATGGACAGAATCTCTGGAGTATAAATTAGGTTTAAACTAGTGGTCAAACATCTCCCCTCTGTCACTATCAGGGCAACACAACCTGCAGATGTTTTTGTATTTATTTCGTACGCAGCAACGCTTCAGCACACTAATAGCTAGTCGGCTCTTAAGGGAGATTCCCCTCATCTAAAGTACATCATGTATCCTTTCTACAGGCGCATGCCCAGGGAGAGTTCAGTGATTTAAGTCGAGCATCCGTTTCCAAAACTGTGTCCTTAAATGTCTAAATACAACAGAAACTGTCAGTGAGCAGATCCTCTGGATATTTGGATTGAAGAAGACATGTTCTTCATTCAAACCAAATATCCTAAGATCAAGAGACAGCTGGAGGCGGCTGTGGCTCAGTGGGGCCGAGCAGGTCGTCTTTCAGCGTCTCCTCCTGTAGAAATGGTCCTTGAGTGAGACATCTTTACACCAGCCCGCTGATCTGAGGTGCTGAGGTCAAATGTCATCTATGTGACAATCAAAATAAGGTTAAACGTTAAGAAACTCTGAGATAAAGGCTACTTTTTCTCAAATGACAACATGAATCAGTTTACAATAAGGCTTGTTTCATCAACCACGTTAATTAGCAGCTGTAATAAGTTGCACAAGTGTGATAGAGCTCTGGATAGTGACATTTTCATTGTGTTGTTATCGTTGTGAAGCTGATAAGTGAGCCAAGTTGTCATGAGGTTTGAGAGAACCACAATTTGGTTAAAAAAAACCAACTGGCTCCGTGGATAATAAACGGAGCCTGGGAACCGCAGCAGGGAGCACAAGGGCCGAGGGAGAAGAGGGCTGTCAATCCAATAAAGTTCCTGTAAAGACTCGAGGAGACGGACAGGGAAGCTTTTGGGGGCGGGCCTAAAGATTTTACTGCAAACTTGTTTTCAAATAATTATTCTCATTCTCAAAGAAGCATGCTGCGCAGAGCAGTTAGGCTTTCACGGGACAATGACATTGTCCATGAAAACAAATAAATGTTTATAACTCAATCCTTAAGTTATTAGTGAACAACGACAACAAACTGTGCTCCAAAGTGACGGGTTTGGCCTGTGCTCAGAAAATGCACAACCGTCACACGAGGTCTCTAGATGGCACTGTCTTCCTTTCAAGCGTGGCTTGTGTCTCCCCCTGGCCTCACTCCATCCTTACTCGTTTCCCTTTCTCCCCCCCCCCCCCCCCCCCCCCCCCCCATCTCAATCTCTATCTCTCTCGTTCTTTCTTTTGCCTCTTCTCCCTTTTCTTTCTATCAGCCTCTTCTGAGTTTGAGTATTCAGCCGTGGACCTCAGCATGTGTCCTCAAGAGCTTCATCCTTTCAGAACTCATTTAGGCAAGTCTTTCATTAACAGAACACATGCACACACACACACACACACACAAACACACACACACACACAGAATCAACCACTTTGCACCAACGCAGAGGGAAGCAGAGATTGGACAATTTGGTAAACCACTATCTTCCTGTGGGCAGTTTCCATTGCAAGAGACTTCTCTTTAAAGTACATGTTCTTTATTTAGGATGGCCCCCTGCTGAGTTATTACAGGGATTTCACATGAAGAGCTTTATTCCACAGTGAGATAGGCCATGAACAAAATGAATATCACAAGGTGACGGACTCACTCCGGCTGAACGCAAAACATCCGCAAATTGTATTTTATCAGCTGCTTTGCACATGAAAACCTCCTATCGTGATCATCGTTGACGGTATTTCAACACTTGAGTCACTTCCTTTTGTCGTGCTCTTGCAACAAAAAGGGAAACAAGAGACGGTAAAGGGTTTATTTTCTCCCAGAAATCCCTGGCAGCCTGGAAAAGCTGAATGGTGTGGTTCATTCCGAGCTTTATTTGCACCGCAAGCTGCAATCAGAATCTCAACGGCCTCTGCTAATATCACCGCAGGGTTCCGCTTAAAGTGGGCACCGGCATGCAAAAGGGATGTTCAATGCATGGCAGCTCGCTTCACGAGGCAACCGCAGCTTTGAGACGTGGATTGAAGGTTGTTTCCATGGATCTGGTGCTTTCATATAAAACTCTGCATGGTGTGTGTGTGTGTGTGTGCTTATGGTGTTTGGGTGAACACAGTATACACCCTGTTTGTGTAAAGGAGAGTAAAAGTCATGTTTGTTTCCTGCTCTCCTGCACTTGCACTGCTGAGTCGCCGGTTACGATTTGGTAACTTTAATTCTAATGATCTCATTCCTCCGGCATTCCGGAACTCTGTTTCCTCCAAGGACCGCATCACTGTTTACCCCACACACACACACGCACAAGCACACACACAAACACATGGACACGCACGCCTACACTTACACACAAACATACACGCACACACCGTGTGCACAAAAAAACAGTCAAAAAGCAAGAAATAGAATAAAAGTTGCAATGCAGTTAAAGAAATAAAATGCAGTAGTGAGATGCAGAAATTGATAGATATCCTCATTGAAACAGAAAAGTCTTCAATCTGGATTTAAAGGAGCTGAGGGTCCCTGAGGGTCATCAGGTAGCAGCAGATCACAAATGTATTTAGGCCCTACACCATTCAGTGCTTCATAAACCAGCAGCAGGATTTTAAAGTACATTCAGGAAGCCAGTGCAAAGACCTCAGAACTGGAGTGATGTGATCCACTTTCCTGGTCTTAGTGAGGATTCGAGCTGCAGCGTTCTGATTTACTTTTTACAGAGACCTGTGAACGCACCGTTACAATAGTCAAGTCTACTGAAGATAAATGCATGGACAAGTTAAGTCCTCTAATCCTTGATATATTCTTCAGTAGGCTGATTTTGTAATCGTCTTGATATAACTGTTCAGGTTGAGGTCTGAATCCATAACTACACCTAGATTTCTGGCTTGCTTTATGGTTTTTAACATCAGTGATTGAAGCTGAGCGCTGACTTTCGATTGTTCTTCCTTGGGACCAAAAACAATTACTTCTGTTTTATCTTTATTTAATTGAAGACAATTCTGGCACATCCAGTTGTTGATTTCTTCTATGCATTTAGCCAGCCCTTGTATGGGATTATAGTCCCCTGGTGATATAGTTATAGCTTTACGTGTCGTCTGCATAGCCAGTGGAAGCATGTAGATGTTGAACAGAAGAGGCCCCAGTATTGAGCCTTGGGAACACCACATGTCATCCTAGTCAGCCCTGATGTGTAATTAGCTACATACACAAAGTATTGTCGGTCCTTCAAGTAGGATTCAAATCAGTTAAGTGCGGCGCCACAGAGTCCCACCCAGACTTTTATTCTGTCACACACACACACACACACACACACACAAACACACACATTCAAGATTTATCGAGTTCCAGCTCCTCTTTTGTCTCCTTGCTCACTCTTCACACTGCAACAGGCACTGCGGTGGAACGTGTCCAAAACATAAAGCAGTTTAACGTGACTCAGAGTTTGAGTTTGTTCGCCCAAGAATACCAGCCCGTTTTAAGCTTCTGTCAAATTAATCGAACATGAATGGTCGGGTGTGGATGACGAAGCCTGAAAATATTTATATTTTTACCAGCCGGGACACTATATTATTTTTACCTTGTAAGTCTGTGGGTGTTGTTCAAAGTCAAGGATGCTTCCTGGTAGGACATGTCCTTCCAAGTCGGGTCCTACAGAGGGTCCTTCCTAGCTTTCGGTGTGCCGGTTATATTATATATATATATGTTATATATATTAGTGGAAGAAATGGACATGGTTTTTATGTTTTTTTTCAGTTCAGTACCTTAAAACCATGGACCATGACATAAATGAACTGATCAAAACAAAAAAGAATGATTGACTCACATTAACGACTATAAGTAATGCAGAACTCTGTTGAAGTTTTACATTTTTATTTATATTTGACATTTTCACGTCATACTAAGCTATGATATTTCATGATATAATCTACTATGACTTTATAATGACGTTTTCATGACATACTATTCTATGACTTTTTCATTTCTATTACTTTTTTATTTAATTTGAAGGCAAATACAATGACCTTTTATTACATGTTAGCATATCAAAATCAAAATAAAGGTTTAGTTCCAAGATGTGCATTGGATAATCAGGGATGCTGGAAGTTGGAAGTAGGAAGCGGCCAGTGTGGTCCCAAAGTAAGATCTTCTCTACTTAATTGTTGCCACAGATGTGGATCCCAACCTCTTTTAAGGCCACCTTGCTCTATAAACCACTCAATCAGTGCTCTATGGCAACACCCACAGGGAATACCTTCATCTTTAATGATATCATTAAGGAGTACATGGTTGGAAATATTGAAAAAGATCTTTACTTATAAAAGTGTGTTTTAATGAAAGCCCTCATAGTGGCTTAACCTTGGATGACTTTAATTAAAACACACTTAATGAGGCTTAATTTGACTGTTTTCCAGAACATTCTTGAAATGTGGCAAGGGCAGGAAGGATGTCAAGTCATTCTGTAATTACTGTTACAGTCTGTTACTCTGCTCCTACACCTAATTAGTTCCCTCTCGTTTGAGGGAAGTATCCTTATTGCATGTATACTAAAGCCTTTTCTCCCATGGTCTGCCTTTCAGGAAACAACGACGTGTAGACACTGAGTAAGTAATCAGTTTATGAAGTTTAAGGGGTGTCTTTGACAAACAAAAGGACAGATTGCAATAAACTGATTGTCAGCCGTGATTATGGGAAAGGAGGAAGTGGACTGTGAGCCTGGTGTGGGAAACAGACCCATTATGATTGCCTGGTTCTGTTCTTACTGCCCTGTTAATAGGCCCCCGCCCCTGTTATTTATAGAATATTTCATATACGGTATACAGGCTTTTGTTAATTAGGCTTTATGAGGAATGCTCAGCACATTGCTGGAATGAGAGCTTGATGAACATTGCAACAAATGACCAAATGGTCAAATGACAACTAATCAAGTCGATGAGTGGGACAGGACACGTTTATGTTTTTTAAATGATATGTCGTTTTGGGAATGCTAGTGGTGGCTCTATGAAAACATCCCACCAGCCTCAGCTGTGCTTTGAGTGTAATGCTAATTAGTAGTAGCAGTGGGCCTTTTCCATTATTTCACTCATGTCAGTCGTCACTGTTTTATCTCAAGATCTAAACACTCAAACAAGTCTGCTTCCTAAAGTACTCAGATGAACCTGCTAATGTGGACTGATCTGCTACATGTCAAAACAGAACGTTTAGGTATAACTTGTCTTTTTTTAGCTTATCAGTAGGCCACTAACATTGTGTTGTGTATCTGAGTTTGTGAGCCTAGGGATCAGTTAATGTCAGCATGACAATGTCCATTACACCAAACTAGCCATGTTTAATTACTTCCGTAGAGCCGGACCGCTCATGGGAAGGATTTTCCGCTACTGAGAAGACCCTGCGGTTAGGAGAGAGAGAGAGAGTGTGTGTGTGTGTGTGTGTGTCCCTTTCACTAAACGAACCAGGAACCATTGGGCAGCTTCCCAAACCGCTGCCTGACAACAACATGGGCAAAAAGAAAGCCTGGTTCAGCAGAAGAGGAGAGAAGAGGAGGAGAGTCATTCGGTGGCCACCACTGTGGGAATGTTGTAAACTGGGTTTTCCTGAGGCCTTGGGAATCCCACACCAGAGCTGGAACCGGAGGGTATGGAAAACGTGGTCTGGCTCCCCCGAGAGAGGAGATGTCTGATGCAAAACAACAGCGCTTGATCTCTTGGTGTGTGTGTGTGTGTGTGTGTGTGTGTGTGTGTGTGTGTGTGTGTGTGTGGGGCGGGGGCTGCCAGTGACGCACATTCTCTTCTGTGCATCAGGGGGCAGATTGACAGAACAGACAATCTAAATATTACAAAACAGAGGACCAAAGTGAGGTACAGAGGTACTCTCTACCAAATCAGCTGCTTCACACTATGAGCACTTTGGAAGAGAGTCATAACAACATGTACTCTTTCTTTATGATAGAGTATGAGGAGAGTTCTGACTAAACCCTCCAGGATTACCAACTGTGCAAATTGGTCAGCTGCCCCAAGGCCACAGATTCAGGGTACTTACCAAATACTGATATAACGTAGAACCCTGTGTCAAAATGTGCTTTTACCACAGCTCAGCATGGTTGTCTTCTATTCCAGAGTCCCACACATTCTTTATATTTTTCACCTGCATCTGTTTTGGTTGCACGTGTTTGGGTTTTTTCCCCCCTGAACTTTGTTTAAAAAAAAACTTGCTTACAAAATGAACCACTTGTCCCTGTATAGATGAGGGTCTTTGCAGGTGTCACATTATGATAATTTGGTGCTGAAATTATTATGCAGAATTTTACACAAGATGCAGATCCAAATCCAGATCAGTTCTATACCTACAAAAATTGCACAGCATAAAGGGGCCCTTTACTTTCACACCAGGCCAGTTATTGTCTGTTGTTGGAATGTTGCAAAAATAACTGGTTGCAATATTTGTACTGACAGGGAATGTGCTGGCAACACTGCACAGCTGCTCACTCAGAAGACTTGTTTAGTATTGTAGTGGAGGGATCAATAAACTGAAAAAATAAGAACGTAGCATCAGGAACATTAAATATATGATTTAATATACGTTTGAAAAGCCATGCTGATGCGTACGCTTACTGTGTCCTGCAAGCAGATTGCATGTTTCTCCCTCTCCAGGTTCGGCTGCGAGGCCGCAGTGGAGCACCACATCAAATCGAGCATTTCCTCCGCTGATAAGCAGCTTCCCAGATCTGCTTTCAAGAGCAAGAAGAGTTAAAACTGTGCTCGAACACACTTCAGAGAGTAAGCCCTTCCCTCTGTCACTGAAACATAAAACCTGCTTCAACTTGAAAAGGAGTGCAGCATTCTTCAAGACATTTGCACTTGTTTCCAGCACAATTAATTGCATGAGGCGAAAAAAAACTTGCAGGAAACTAAATGACACTGACATTAGTAATTGTCGAATATATTTAAAAAAAAACAGAATAACAATGACAAGGTCTTGATGTGTTTAACACTTGGTAGACATGATGGTATAATGTGTAATGGGAATAAAGAGTGCAGGCTGGGATGAGTGCAGCATTGCGTGACTGTGAAGCCAACATCCTGTCCAGAGTGAATTCCATGGAGTGTGCGGCTCCTTTGGTTTCTGATGCTTTTTCTAGAGTCCCAGCTAACAGGGAGTGTGAGTGTGTGTGTGTGTGTCTACATTGATGTATATGAATCTGATGTCACAACAGTGGATGCATAAAAGCAAAGCATACAGGCCTTTCCATTATTACCTTCACTCAAATACACCTCCAAAATGACACATTCACATAATATAGTCCAAAGAATTTGACCATGCCTACAATTATTGTTGATAGTTAATAAAACATGTTTTAAATAATTACATTGACTGATAAAGTAATAGCTCAGCAAATATAATGTGATGATGTGTCCGGTGTCATTCATTGGTTTTCACATGGTTGCAGTTCAAAATGAATATGTAAGCTGAATAATGACAAAGACTTTATAACCTTCAATGGGATATCTAGGAATGTATCCACATGATATGTTATGAAAAGAATCAACAGCTAGAGTTGATTGACCTGGAAGTGTATCTGATTGAAGGAAGACCATGCCCAGAACAGGCTGTAAAGATGGAGTTAGACAGGCAGAGTTCCTCTCACCTCTCTGGGCTGAGTTATCTGGGATGGTTCCTTTCCTGTGGTCTGAGAGCCAGGCAGCCATTAGCACAACCCGTCTCTGTAATCAAGCCACTGGAGGAGGTACCGCAGCATGCCTCCTCTCTTAGTTTCTCACCCACTGGCACGCCCCCCTCTGCAGGAGAGTCCTGCGGTGTGCCGAAGCCTCGCTGAGTCAGTGACAGGTGGACAGGTGGTGGTTGAAGAACTCCAGTGGGAGCCTCAGGGGACCTGTGGCTGCTGAGCAATGGAAAATATGTGGGGAGCCGCCACCAATGCAAACAGAAGAAAAAATCATTTAAGCAAAATTCTGCAGACAACATTTTATTTATGATATTTCCCCCATCAGAAAAATATTTGCATCAATATATTATATAATATATAAACACAATTTTCTTTTGGTTCATATTTCTCATGTCAGTCCTTTTTGAGGATATTGGGTGCAGATAGACTCTCTAGTATAGTTTAACACTAATATGTAAGTCAACAACAACAACAACAAGTACCAGGAAGAAAACACAAAATCAAAACCTCTCCACAGATACAAGAATCCCTACACAGTGTGTGAGAAATGTAAAGCTTTAATTTTAAAAGCTGAATAGGACAAAATGTAACAATTCACTTTCATGAACTGAAAACACATTGTGAAAGTGTTAGTTCTAAAGAGAAATCACAGACAACTCCCACACCTGACAACGCTGTGGTAGCGACCTGTCAATCAGAAGCTGGCCGAGCCCTAAAGCTCTGCAGTCTATTTTATGCTAGATGGGACCATCATTTTTTAAATGAACATCGCCCTTTATTGAAGAAGACTTGATGTTTACAATATTTACTGCGGTAATAATATTTACTGCAGTAAAAGTCAAGTCAATCCGATGACTTTTTGCAACCAGAGGAGTCGCCCCCTGATGGCCATCAGAAAGAATGCAGGTTTAAGGCACTTTTCAGACACAGAGGTTGCCACAGGACTGACTGTGGAAGGGATTTGCCTGCAGTGACATTGAGATTGGATTTATTTAAGTTTCACCTCGTTGACATTATAATTGTCAATATAAATGTTGTGATAAAGATTCTGAATTCACAGCTAGAGATCAAAGGTTAAGGTGTGCATCTGCTGCAGGTGTTCAAATGTGTGTGGTTCTGTGGGAGCATGTGCAATAATCAGCCGTCCTTGGTCCAGGAAGATTATCTGCTGGTTGTTTTTATGTATTCAGCTTGGTCTTCGTTGGAAGAGGGAGGTAGGAAACAGGCCTGCTGCGGTCGCTTTTTTTAATTGTTTTTTTGTAAACGCACCACATAAACATTGCAGATTCTGATCCTGTTTTATGTATCACAGCTCACATCCGCATCATATGGTAATGGCCGCCACATTTCTTGGATGAGAAAGGGTATGACGTGATTGCATGTGCCAGGAAGTTGTTGATAGGCTGAATGTGTGTGTGTATGAAGGTGTATACAAAGAAGTATGAAAGGTGTCAGTGGGACTGTGTGTACAGTATGAGTCCATATCGAGGGTTTGTAGAGGGTATACTATGTGCTTTGGTCTGTGTATGTGTGTTTCACATCCAATGTGGCAAGCTCTCCCCCCCCCCCCCCCCTCTTTTTTGTTTGATGCAGAGTACTGCTGCCAGATATATGTGTGTGAGTGTGTGTGTGTGTGTGTGTGTGCGTGTGTGTGTGTGTGTTTACCCTGTCAGCTCGTGCATACTTACTATTCTCTGCACTAATGCCAGCCACAACCACAATGGAGCTGAATAGTGTTTGCCAAATACTTTTTGAGATAATTGAATTGCATGATTGCTTTTGTCACGCAGACAAAATTCAATATAAACAACCTTTCCAAAAGGTATTTGTTTTGACATGATGAGCGATAGCCTCGCATATATTCTGTTGCTGCATGTAATGATGTGCTCTGCTGCGTTGTTGTTAATTGAGATCAAAATCAAAATTTGAATTGCAGCTGAAAATCCCCATTATAATTATCATTTCGGCTACTTTAGGGTTTAAAAGGAATAGTTTATGTAGGCCATTGTAATTATGATTAGAAAATGTGCAAAAGAATACATGAATTCTCGTATCATTAATATCTCTCATTGGTATAGGCTACCCATGTTTTAAGTGCAAAAAACATTAACTCCAATTTAACTACTCAGCACATACAATGCTCTCTTCATACCAGTTGATCATTCTCCTTCCTCTGTCAGTGATAATGGGGCACCACGAGACAATAATGACACAAGTGAAAATGATAACTGAAAGTTGTGATAAATGTGTCTATTTTCTGCACGCTGACTGTGTGAATATTTATATTACTGCTTGGCTAAAACATCCCTAAATATATATATATATATATATATATATATATATATATATATATATATATATATCTTTTTTTAAACACTCATAAAACTCTACAGACAAACAAAAACCATAAAAATTAAATTAAATTTGTTCACAGCACTAGAGGCTGAAGGTTAAAAAAAGCCTCCACCACATCGCATAACAACACATTCATCATGGCTTGTTGTTTTATACTTACTGTCTGTACCCATCCCAGTTGCAAGATATCAAACGACCACGCCATGTCAGCAAATGTTTATTGTATTATCTGTCGACAATAGTTTAATTCATACTGAGAAATGTTCTCAGAGCCACTGCTTCTCTCACATTGTCTCTAAACCCCGTGAGACACTGAGTTGTCCACTGGGATGTGAAGGTAGAGCTTTTTATTTGGAGACGAGATGAGAAAATAACTGCAAGGGCTCATTCATTTTGAGGGGCCATCGCTATGAATACGCAAGCTTTTCGACATTCCAGATGCTTTACACTGTAAATGTGCCACGGCTGGATAAATCACTTAATCTGAGTTGATGCTATCGCCATAATCCGGGTTTTCCTGTCTCACTGCAGATCTGCATAGTGTTATTTGTGTGTGCGGCGTCACAGATGCTGTCTGTGCATGTCAGCAGTCAACAGTCATGCATCTACTTCAGACCAGGGCAGACGCATATTATATCAAGCCAATCTAAATCATTCCAGTAGAACCACGGCACCGAATGGTCCAGTGCTCTTCACTTTCTCACGATGAGCTCCACGCAGTGTGGTATTTGAAAGGAAGCGACGTGTGTCGTTAATATTCCATGTCTCAAATCTTTTTTTTCCCAGACGCTCTTTGCCAAGTTTGTCGACAAAGCACAACTAATTCAACGTCTCTAAAAGATATGTGAGGAGAAAGAGACCTACCCCCGTGGAGCACTGTTGTGTCCTGTGCACTCAGGAAGGATGAAATGCACATGAATTATTAACACATTTGAACTTCAAACTTGTCAAATACCGACGCTTGGTCAGTGGCCCCCGAGCTTCAAACTATGGCGCTCTAGATTCCCCTCTAGCGTCAGTTTTGGGTGTTTTCACACAACGTTCAGTTGAGGCAACAAAACCCCTTAGTTAAGTTTAGGAAAAGAGCCCGGGGGACGTTAACTTGACTCACAACTCACATGACTAGCGACTGACGTTTGTTTGTGTGTTGCAATAGACAATAGAAAAAAGAAAATAGAAAATAAAGCTGGTACCAATGTAGGAAGTGACCACAAAAGAGGAGAACATCATCACCTCAGCCTCACTGACTCCGTCATTCAGACATCAAACTGCATGTTATTTTCTATCAGCACATATCTAAAAAAATATCTAATATATATATTAAAACTTTTTAAGACAATGAATAAGATTGTCACGAGGTCTGGTCGTGAGCATCACTAACCCCTCGCTCCCTTCCCCACCTCCTCTCCTACCATCCCATCCTCCGGCCTAATTCAAAGCATCTTGTGGGGTGGCTGCAACAGAGAGAAGGATGTGGCTGAGGCAAATAAAAGAATCATAACAAAAGGATCAAAGCGGCCCTCCAAATCTATTCCGTCTGGACGTGGCGGCTTTTGCATGAAACAAAGAGAGTCAAAGACAAGACAGAGAGGGTGATGCAGAGAGAAGAAAGGAAAAGGATGGAAAGAACAAAATGGGGAGAGGAGGAGGAGAAGAAAGGCCTGAACTCTGTAGCTCACGGTGAAGGTCATCTCTTGATTGATGCCCTGCTCCTCCGGTCCAGCTTCTTTATGTCTCTCACTCTTCCAAATGTCGATCGCACCCACTCTCCTTCTGGGCATGATGATCAAACAGCTGTGTGGAGACTTGTGCATTACTCAAACTAGTCATACCGCCTTTCATATTCCAACTCAGCATGTCACACGCCAGTGTTTGATGGAGGGCTGAAAAACCAGACAGCACAAAACAAACCAGTTAGCTGGCATCAGGTGGTCGCTGCATGAAACAATTTGATATCAGGGGAGTTTATTTTCATGTTTGTATCATCATGATAGCTGCATAAGTATGGTTCTGCTGATGAGTTGTCATAATCCATCACATACGTGTTGTTTTTTGTCTGTTTTGCTTGCTGCCATATTACACATGTGATATGTAAGTACGCTGGATCTGTATGTATGTGAGACGGGGACATTTATTAACACCATTTTGGTAATTTAATTTAATTTTTCATGACTTTCTTTCCTTTTGTTTAACTCCCTTTAAACTGTCCTCACCCTGCATGCCTGATATGATTTATTGTTAAGAACAAACTTGGCTATATATAGCCATACAATGCTGCCAGAAGGCCAAAGAACACATACACGTAGAAATGTACAAATATTTGGTGATAATCGATCTAAATGTTACCACAAAACAGTTCAAGGTAAAACTAATATTGTTTCACTTATAAAGCAGAAAAAAAAATAAAGAAATACAACTTGAATAACGTCTCTTCAATTTCCAAAATAGATTTCCATATAATCTTTTTTTCCGTCTGAATTGAGCACAGTGATCGTCAAGTCTATTCATATGACTGTCTCGTGTTGTGGTTACTGCTCTTCTTTTCATCTCCCTCAAACTAGAACAGAGATTTATGCATATTAAAAAAACAAAAAAAAACAGAGCAAGCCAAATCTGCACAAACTGCATATTAAGATCATGATGCATCGATCCTCGCAATTCACATGGTTCTGTCCTTTTACACTTAATTTAAAATGCGTTGAAGCCACAACACATTTTCCCCAGACGTAAAAAAAGAAAGGAAGAGAACACAAAGACACGGGGCTCAGTCACTTGGACCGCACTCTCCGTTTCGAAGCAAATCAGAGAAAATCAGAATTTTGCCTGTAAAACCACAACGTGACCGGTATCCCCCTCATGCTCCCCTGGCCTTGCACTTCCCTCGAGGAAAGGAAAATGTCGATTCTCAGAAGTATTATTCCATTCCCCCCAAAAAAATATATACAAGAGTGAGAATTACATATTCCAGATCCATCTGTAAAACCCTTGTGTATCGACGCAGGCCCTTTTGTTCGACTCTGTTGAGGTGCCAAGTGGCCCTGAGCGGGGCTGGCAGGTTTACAGTAGGGGGGTAAGTGGGGCTGTCGGGACATCGGGGTGTTTGCTGCGTAAAGAGCCTCCTCCTGCAAGTCTTTCTGAAACAAAGAAGTCGCTGTGCGGCAGTTTAGTGGAAGCTTCCCAGCCACTGTATGGGCCTTTGTAATCACCACAGAAGAACATACCAGCAGAGTAAGTCCATAACTCATCCGCACAAACAAACTCTGATGTCGGTAAATGAGGCCGAACTCCAACCCCGAAGGGTGAGACTTGGCTTCTGTGGTTTAGCTTGATGGAGGCAAACAATGCAGCGGTATGCTGACGGGAGGACGGGAGAATGGGAAAGTGGCAAGAGTTTTAGTCCAAGCCAAACATCGCAGCCGGGAAACTTCCCATCGACGCTCCGTCCAGGTCAAACGTCTTGATTAATTTGTCTTATGATCAATTTTATTGGTCATATCCCATTGCTGCCGCTGGGTATTTGTGCGATCACTTCGGTATAACTCGAAGGTGATGACAAGAGTTTGGGATGTGTTGTATTTCAGATCATTGAAGGACTGTCCGTAGAAGCAATCTGTTAACAATCACAATGTACAATCTCTATGAAAAACTGCTGGTAGGTAGATAAATAATCGACATCAATGAAAGTAAATAATTGACGTTTCAACACAATTATAATGACTTTATCTGCCCTGTATATATGAGACATAAACGTTGTAAAAGCTATTCACTGACTCACTCCTAACGTGCTGCCAGCAGAGCTTGGGTGGCCGACGTCGTGGCTCAGATGAATCCTTATGGTGTTGTGTTGCGTGGCCAGACCCCTGGTTTTGGTCTAAACTTATCAGCGTACGGTTTGACGCGCGCTGCCAGAGACCTCACAGGCCGCACTTGTTACGTCTGAGAAACTCAGAGTCCGGATGAAAAACCTGCTCAAGGCCATCCATGACAGCTGGCTCGCCGCGCGGCCTAAAACAATACACAACGTGTCCCTCCTGACGGCCATCAGTGCACACTCGCACAGTCACGGCAGGCGAAGAGCACACGCTTGCCCTCACATCTCCAGACAGCGAAAAAAATAAACGGACAGACGGAAAAAGAAGATGCATAATGAATACCAGTGGTCCGGGAGAAAAACAAAACTGATCTTCTTCTCCGTCATACGGAACCATGTCTACGCGCCGGGTGTCATTGCGTCGCCCTTTCTCACCCAGAGACCCTTCCATGTGCACGCTCCATGAGTGTCATTGGAGAGTCAGCGGCAGGACCATGAAAGCACTGGCCGCGGGTCATTAAAATACCTTTGAGAATATGGGATGCTTATCAAATAATGTGAACCACATTGCTCCGCTTTCCCCCCTGCATGAATAGGGAGTGGATGTGGGGTTGGGTAGATATCTCTACCTTTTCAAGTGCTCTTTGAAGTCTGGGTATAGAAAGTGGAAAAACGTTACACACAAGTTACAGCATGTGGCCTTCGGTATGGGTCACGACCTGGCTGCGTCTCATAGTGTCTTGTCTCCCCGTCAGAAAAAAAAACTGGATGTGTGAATTCAACTAATGTGGTATATGTTTCTTTGTGGGAACAGCTGTGAACACATTTTGCAGCTCAATTTGAACACCAAATCTTCTGTATTTGACATCCTTTTCTGTTTTTGTTGGCGGTAATTATTGCCAATACTGCTGAAACCACTGGCGTTATGGAACACCAGTGGATGCCCTGTAAAAATACTAACCATCGTCTCCTCAATGGAGACAAATGGGTGGACATTCAGAGAGAGGAGGAATTTCCATCTTAAAAAAAAAAAGGTTTCCAGTCTTTCAAATGTCCGGCTGATTTAACGAGAGGAGAAGGCTGGACCAGCACTTCAGTGAAGACGCTGGAATCAGCAAAGTCGCATTCCATCACTGCGAAATTAACAAAGTATGTCTACTACAGGATGTATTCCAAAAGGGGGTTTTCAAATAAAATTGTCCCGCTTGACGTTTCTGCGCCGCACATTAGTGACTCAATGCCAGTTTTGTTTGACTCATGCTCCACTCTGGATGTGGAATTCCTTCATGGCGCAGTTTAATCAGGTATTGAGTAAACAGGTCCGGGTACAGCGGCCTGACGCCGCTGTCTGTCTTTGACATTCCCCGAGTCTCTGATGCTCTCAGTCCCCCCTCGCCCTGGAATTCGTCCTGCACGGCTCACGCTCCTCCGCTTTTGGCCAAGCCGGATCCCCTGGGGGCCCATCTTCAGGAGGAAATTATTTTTCATTGCCCCTAAAACCCAACGACTCGCGTACACCTCATGCTCGTCTCCAGGTTGTACGGAGGAGCTTCTTCCTGCCCATGAGGGGGCAGCTGTGAGGTCAGGCCTTCAGGGAAAGCAGGTCACGGGCGGGGCTTCAGTCCTCCTCCACCCCGAGGCTACGTTATATATTATCTTACAAGTATACTACCCTTACTTCTCAAAAACAGTAGGAGCATCTAATTCATCTTCATTGGGTCCCGGCAGGAACTCTTGTCAAGTACGATTTCACTACATTTCAAGCGGGACTCTTCGTGGTTTTATTGTCAAACGAGGGTATCATGTTGTGTTATTAAACTGTGTGTTTCCAGTGGTTAGCTTTTGGGACTGGGAAACCCTTGCCGGAAATATTCCACTTCAAATACTCTGGTGACTGAAAATACATGTTCTGTTGTTGTGGTTTTCATTATGAGCCACACACAACGTTGACCAAAGGTTTGACCATTATTGACATGGCTGATTTAAATTCTTATTGATGTTAATACAATAATTGGGAGGTTTGGGTATCCGTTCTAATTCACTGTGTGACAAGTCGTGACTTTTGCTTCAAGAATGCAACGACTCATCAGATCGGCTCCAGTGTTTCAGGTGACTCCACCGAGGGTATTGATCACAGTGGCTTTCCAGAATGTTTGTTAATTTCCACGATACACTCAGATCACAAATCTCCCACAAGACAGAAGCTCAAAGACAAATGAAGAGAGCAGAGAGAAGGAGACAAGGGCTGAGCGGAGCTTCTGTCACTCAGCATGGTTGTTATAAAAGCATCAACTCATTGTCATCAGGGTTCAACTGTTTTGTGAAAAGTATTCATTTACAGTTGTAAATTGTTTCTCAAATCCTCAGATTTAAAGAAAATAATACCATGGCCAGCCAAGGGAAACTATGTCTTAACCCTAATATACCCAAAATACCACAGCCAAGAATAAACTGCTCTAAGGAACACCAATCAAAGCAAAATTATTTGTGTCCTTATTTCTTATCAAAACAATATTAGTTCTGTAATTAATGCCACCTGAACGGAAAAAAACAACACATATTTTAGGAAAGTTATTGTGTAAAATGAAAAAATAGCACATGAGGATTTAATAATAATACATCTTATTTGTATAGCCTTACAGGCAACAGAAACAGCAATAAAAAAGCAACAACAATATTTCGTTTACTAAGTATTACAACAATGGACCACGGATTAAATGTATTTAAATAGGTGCATTTGGGTCTGATTGACAGTGTGCACATACCCCCTGTTACTGTGTGATACTATAAATGAGCACCCATGGCACATATCTATCTATCTATCTATCTATCTATCTATTTATCTATCTGTTCTTTTTCATCTGCTAAAACTGCATTGGCAGATGTCGGTGCTTTTGACTTGGATGGCCCATACACTGGTATTTAAAATCCGTATTCAAGAAGCACTTATTAAAACAGAAACCAGCCCCTGTGAGATATGACAAAAAGGATACGGTTAAAAGACTACTTCCACAATTTGAATCTCTAATAATGACAAAAAAAACATTCACATGGAAGTTAGTTGAAAGTCTGATGTGTCCAAGCTTCAGCATTACGAGTTGGGAGTTGGTTTAACAATCTCTCCAGTCTTAAGCTAAGCTAAGCTAAACTAAGCTAAACAGCGGTAGCTTCATGCTAAACAAACTGACCTGAGGCTGGTATCGATCTCATCTAATTCTTAGCAAGAACGTGTATTTCCCCCAAAAAAATTCCTTTGGATATTTTAAAGAGGAATAGTATTATCATATATAGTATTAGTATGTAATAGTATTAAACTGTAGCCGTTCTACTTTATTTCACTTTAACTGTCTTTCTTTGACTTCCCTTGACTTTGTGCGTGATGAATTTAATATCACTGCACTTATCTCTGGCTTTTTGTTGCCTTGGGGACACATTGAGGTGGCCAGCTGGGCTTCTGTGCTCACAACTTTCTGTCTCTTCTCAGTGTGCATGAAGAGGAACTGGAAGACCTATGAAGAGCCGAGGAAGGGGAAAGCTGGTGGTGACTCCTGTGAAGCCAACACAGAAGCCTGTGGTATCTGGCAGGCCAGGGAAGAAGCCTTGGTGCGTTGGGTGTCTTTTCGTCCTGACCCACTTGTCCTCCATGTCTGGTTGATTCGTTCCATTTGGTGTCTTCCTCGTCTCTATCTGTCTTTGTTTCCCTCTATATTTATATATATATTTTTTATATCTCCACTCTCCTTTTCCTTGTCCAACTGTGGCAGACGAAATACAATGAATCATTGATACTAATTTCTCTCCCATGGATGCATTTTCCAGCTCCTGGGAATTTAATTTCCTGTTTCTGCTCCTGTCAAGTGATTGGTGTTTATGTTTAGCAATCTGTTTCTTATAAAACCTTTTTGTTTTTCTGCCTTTATTCCTTCTCTCCTCCGCCCCACCACTTTCTCTCTGTTAGTTTTCATTTGTATTTCAGTTTTGCTCGCTATTGTCGATATGAAAACGTTACAAGATTAGGCCGACTCAAGGGGTTTTAGTCCTTGGCAGCGGAAAAAACAGTCCGATGGCAACACCTACAACATAAGCCTTTCAATCCAATCCCAACGTCCATGGGAAGTGCTGCGTGTGTTGGAGGTGGGGTTGTCTCAAATGGAAAAAGCGTGTTACCCTCGGATGAAGTCAACCTCTTTTTACACTCCTCACACTGGAGATTGAAAGCTTGATGAGCTGTTGTTAATTAAGAGGTCAGAAAAAATCCCCGCTCGGCGCCATTCATCCCCATTTGATGTTGGATGGAGTAATGGTGTGCAAACATTGATGCACAAAGAAGGAATCCGCTTTGTAAAAACACATTAGAAATACATTTAACGAGGCACAAAATAGAACCATCCCCAGCTCATGATGTGCTAGTTCCTCTCTTCTTTCTCGCAGTGTAAAATTAGAGCATCGTGCCACAAGCACTGTGATGTTAGAGGTCACTTATGGTTACACAGCCTCTATGGGAGACTTTCCTCTCTTCTGCCCAGCGGGGGGAGGCTCTCTGTGGAAAGAGACTCAGGCCGACCTCTGCAGGGTCAGTCGAAACTTGGAACTGGACCATAATCCAATTAAACTTCGACATGGGCCGCGTTTTCTTTACTTTGTTTGTCAGAGGAGGATTTACTGAGCACATGTGCTCCTTCTCAGTAACGCCATGCTGTAAATTTCTACAGCTCACACCTGGGAGCTTCCTAGCTCAGTGTCCTACTGCAGACTGCTGAGCAGATGAACTTGCACAGTGCTATAAATAAATAGCAATAAATAGTTAAATATTGTGTGAAATGCACTAGTTGTATTACATGGTGCAGAGGCTACAGCCAACAGACAATTAGCTTAGCATAACGACTGCATATAGGTTTAGCTGTCCAAAGAAAAACAAATGCACCTGCTAGCACTTTTAATGCTTGCTAATTAACATTAAGTTAACCAGCTGTAGGTTCATATCTATCATACAGACATTAATATGTAATTCCTTATCTAACACCTAAAAGGGTAATTAGTGTATTTCTAAAAATGTCAAATTCTTCCTTTGAATATTTAGAGGGACAGTTCACCCAAAAATCAACACCCAAAAAGGTTCCTCTTCCATGTCGAGTTATTTAACAATCTACATTGTTAGTTTTGGAGATATCAGCCAAAGAGATGTCTGCCTTCTCTCCCAATAATGGGACTATATCGCACTTCATGTCATGTGGTCAAGATAATCAAATCTTATCAAATCTTATATTTCTATAAAGAGACATTGCTGTTAAGTTTTTCAAATGTATTTTTTGTGGGTGCTTTGAGCACAAGCCAAGTGCTATATCGTGTCATGACATAGGAGACATCTCTACAACAGATATCTCCAAAAGGTCAGCAACTCACACCAACCCAATCGAGATTGACAGTTACGAGGACAAATGTGTACTTTTGATGTTCTGTCCCTTTAACAAATAGTATCCAAATATCAAAAAGCTTCATTCTTCGGTGCGATTTTGTAATAAACAATATGCTTTGGGTGCAGGGGGAGGGATCATGGTGTGCCAGCAAGGAATGCAGCCCTCACGTCTGCAAGTGGATCAGAACATTTGCAGTGTGTCTGCTCTTATTTTCAACGCTGTTTTCTTTGACTTTGCAATGTAAAACTGCTTCGGGGATCATTGCTAATGCGTGTTGTCTGATGGTATAATTTGGTGCAGGCAGTGCCTCCCTCCAGCCCAACTGTCAACCGGCAAATCAGCCTCTCACGGAAACCAGACGTTTAATTGTTCTCAGATGCTGAAGCTTTTGGTGTGAGCCGTAATGTGCGACTCTGCTCTGTTCTAAGGCCGGATTAATTCTGTGCCGTTGATTAGGAATGCTCGCGTGCCCCCCAGGCTTTAGGTCTGAATGATTTTTGAGAGCAGATGAGGCCGAGGTTCAAGTAGTCTAAGGAAAGATAGGAAAGAATTATTGTGCATTGTTTGTACCTATCAACAGTATATACTGCGGATGAATTAGTTCCAGTATTTGAAAGTCATTTGAAAGTAATTTGCATGTCATTGGGAAGCCAATTTCACTCATGTTCTGTCTGTGTAGGATAAAAGAAACCATGGTCACTACTTGGGAAAAGAATGCAGAGGCTCAGTTAGAATATTTATCTCCGTTGTGAAGAGCTGAAGAGCTGCAGCATGGTGAGACAAAGTGTGTGCCTGTTATGAAGTGTGTTTCGGGACACTGGTTAGTAAACAGCTGATTGAGTGAGGATTTCCAAAGAAAACTGTTGTTCAGTGTTTTAGAAAAGAACACTTTTTTTTGCCCAGTATGTGTTTCCATTGACCAGCTTTAGATATCAAAATGCTCGTCATGCACAGCATCTCACATAACAGGCGACTGGAGCTTTATATCTTCCGCTGCAACATGAAACTCTATCCACAGCCCCGTGTCTCCCCAGCATTTGGTGGATGATTCAAAAACTCAGTCAATCATTTCTTGATCGTTCCCCAGACAGTTTCTAGTTTTATCTTTAAACCCGACCACTGTGATCAAGCTGCTGTGGACCTGTTTTAATCCCCGGGGTGCAGTTGTTATTCCTCCCCAGTATGTAGGTTTGGCTAGATTGTGCCAACAACTTTGGGGGAAATAATAGAGCTGTTATTATTCTTTCAGATGGGACCTGTTTGGAAAAAGGTCTCTATATGTTTAACAGCCTAACCTTCCTCCTTAAAGCACCCACTCTCTTTTCTCTCTCTCCCTGGTTGGGATGTTTTTGTCATATGCCAGTTGAGTCATGCATAATCTGGAATTAGGGAGCGATGATGTAACAAAGGGTTTGGGTTCTGGTAGAGTGAAAGCTTGGCTCGGTGAAAACAAACTTGTGTTGAGTTAAGTGTGTCCTTCCATCTTCACCCATGCAGAATGTAAACTATTTAAATGTTGACGCTCCATCGTGGGGCCTGATGAGTCAGCTGGTGTCACCGTTTCATACTTAAATGAATTAGAGTCAAATTTAGTTTAAAAGAAAGATGTTTCTGTTAGTTGAAAACATAGACTGTATAAAAGAAGTGGACGTAGTCATCATGACGCCACCTATTGGTTTGTGGACTGTAGCTTTGAAGCCTTCGGCATCTTGGTTTTTGTATACACACAGACAACTCCCCGACCCGACAACCCTGTGGTAGTGACCTGTCAATCACAAGGTAGCCACGCCCTAAAGCATACTAAAGCTTTATGGTCAATTTTAATCTAAATGGGACCATCAACTCATGTTTACAATGTTTTACTGAGGTAGTAATAGAAGTAGAGTTATTTTCTCTTAGACTTCTATACAACCAGAGTTGCCCCCTGATGGCCAGTAGAAAGAATGCAGGTTTCAGGCCCTTCAGCAATGACTACACTTTCCAGACCTATGTTGCCTCCTGGTTGAAACCAGGAGTTTCGCTCAATCCCCGAGAAGAAGAAAAAAAGGCTTCTTTCACGTTCTCTTAGTCGAGAAAAAGTGCACCACCTCGCTGGCCTCAACAACAGGGCAGAGGACAAAGAGAGATGAAGACAACTGGTGCACAACAAAGCTAGCAGCTGGTCTTCAGCGGCAGCGTGTCCACCGGCATGTCTCCGCAGTGACCTAAGACGCCCTCGTGCCTGCTAAGACCATCTCCTGAGTATCAGGATTGTGTGTGTGTGTGTGTCTCAATGGACCTGACAGTGTTTTGTTCCAAGGAAGTGGAGTAGCAGGAGGAGCATATTCACATCTGGTTTCAGCAAGAGTGTCTCCATGAATGATTCAGGCTACACAACAAAATCATCATGGCTAGAAATCATCCATATGCCTGTCAGGCTCATGTGACCGATATTATCAGATTAAATCCTGATGGCATGTAATGTGCACGTGTTTTTCACCTGATGCATAACACCACTATTTTAAAGGGCCGTTCCACGTTAAGTGAAGGTGCAACATATCCTCATACAATGATATCATTGAAATTATATCTTATGAAAAGTTATTCTGGTGCGTTTTCCTACGAAAGCCAGCAACAAGTGTCAATTTGTTGAGTCAATACTGTTTTTTCAAAATAAAAGTCTGTCTGTTGTGACAATTTCTCATGTCGTTCTTTTTAGATGTAACTTGCATCGCTTAATTCTGAACTTTGTGTGCATGCGGATGTGGCAAAAGCAAAACTCGCCACCAAACCCATCAATCCTATGTCCAGGCTGTTCTTATTCACTGTTCATACTGATACCGATGAGAGGTAATGCACTATAAGTCGTATACGAACCATGTAATCGAGAACCAGGAAGTCAGGTGACGTAGTATAAAGAGCGACAAAGTCCACAAGGTCACACGGGATTTCACAGGAGACTGCTGTTCCTGTCCTGTGAGAAAGCCAAAGTCAACGTTGGTATAGTTTAAATGAGCTTTGCTACATAACTTATCTACCTAACTAACGACACATATTCCAACCCAACCCACAATCTTTTCATTAGATATCATAGGAACCGCTGAGGTTCCTATGATGATGTTCAGATACAGTGAAATATCCTGACTTTTAGCCCCGTAGTACATGTCATTATACTCAGAAACCCCAGATCTGACATTTCCTATAATGTAACGTTTTAACATCTTTAATTAGACCCTCCCTGCCTCATAAGTGCTCACATCCTTCAAACTCCACGTCCAAATTGTTACAGTTTTTTTTTTTTATCTCACTGAGATTTATTTGGTTGTAGAAATGCTGCTGCCACTCATTACATAAATGTGTGTGAACTGGACAGGATGGCTCCCATGTTGGTTTGATTCTTACACTAGAAGAACCCGTGCGGTTAAAAGAAAAGGTCCTATTGAACCTCTCCTGTCTCCAGTGTGGTGTTGCTGTCATGGAAATAACTTATCTTTTCTTAGTGAACCTGAAAGCAGTTTTATAATTCCAAATGAAGGGAACAATTTTTCTTTTTGACAAGGACCTCCATCTTTTGCAGTGGGACGATGTATTTTTGGGGAATCGTATTGACATCTGGTACTCTGCAGGTGTCGCCACTGATGATTTCAGTCTACGCATTCCTCCAGATATACGTCCTCTCACATATAGGCTCTGTGGTCTTTCACGCATTCCACAAGGACACACACCAAAAGTTTCATAACTAATGCACAGATTGGGATTAATGTATACAATAGTGGAGTGAAAGGGGGGGGGGGGGGGGGGGGGGGGGGGGGGGGCGCACTTATGATGTGTTGTGCACACATACAATGTCATATTATCTAAATACCACCTGTTGTCGTGCACTGTATACACACCCATGGTGCAAAACTGATGTGCTTTTATCAAGCCGGGGGCTCACATCCAGCTCCAGGCTCAAGCTGGTCCAAAGAGAGGGGTGGTGCCCCCGCAGGGGTGTTTGCATAAGGCCCACTTTATGACCATGATGCTTTTTCCAGACCAGGCCGAGGCCTGAAATGCAGACAGAAATGGGCTCGGAGCCAGTAAGCTGCTACTTAACTTTTAAGGATCAGAATCAGATTAATTTCTTCGGCAGGCGTTGTAGAGGTACCTGAGTCTGTCTGAAGCGCGCGTCACACAAACATGCACAATCACACACACGTGCACGATCACACAACACGCATGCGTCGTCGCCCCACGAAAGATGCCATAACCAGCCAGCGGTAACCTCACATCCCCAAATGCCTCGCATGCAGGAGAGATTTGCATGCAATCAGTGGAGGCATTTCCTGCATCGTTTTCCCTTCAGCTGACTGGCGTGCCCTTTGAAGCCGGGCACACACTGCTCATTGCATTACAGCGATGCTGAATGTGGTCTTTACCTTTAATTAAAGGTAAAGGCCCGAGGCTATCTGAATCCTGATCTGTGGTCAAGGATAACTTCTGCTCTGAGCTATCGCTTCAATGTGCCGTGACATCCCTAATGGCTCAGTCCCAGTGCAGATCAAAGAGCTGAAGATTACACCACTGGGCTGCCATCGTAGCAGCCGAGGCGGATCCCACAGGCTTTCAGAACCAAGATGTGTATCAGCCTTGTGGCCAAACAAACAAGACGTGCGTCACTGAACAGAACCCTGAAGGGTTAGTCGGTTCTTAGACCGTGCCATGTCTTTCTTCACTGTGAAAGTTAAGTTAGTGTTCCTAACTTAGGCTACCTTCAGGGGACACATTATAGGGTTAGGGATATAGGAATAGGTCAAAAGAGACCTACGTAAACATGCATGTGTGTTTGTGGCTGTGTGTGAGAGAGAGAAATAACAAGAGGCAGGAATATAGACAGACATGGTTAGTGTTAGAGAGGTTTGGACATTATTGTAAAGTATTTTGGCACTGCTTCTGACGAGAGTTAAGCAACACAGCACAGTAATTTGTCGGAAATGACACAAGTGCAGAGTGAGCTGTAACACTGCTCACTCTAATCCCCCAAAATATGTCACTGGTTTAAAATCATAACATTACACAGGACATGAAACAGCAGGTGCGGATCAATGCCGATGCGTTTGATTTGCAGCTCCATTAACGGGCTTGTTTTCCACACATTGACTCCCAGGTGGCAAACAGATTCGGACCCCGCAGTCCGTAATTGCGAGCATGTGGTCCAGTTGCCCACTGGACTGCGTGGACGGGTTTAAAGAATGAATTCACGCACACAGACTCGAGGTTTCATCAACTGTTTAGAAGCAGCAGCAGCAACAACAACAATGATTCCATGCCTCCTCCGGGAGACACAAAAGCCGCATTTCCGCAGCTCCGTGCTGCGTTCGAGGCGAGTGTGTCATCCTGTTTGTATTTCTTCCTTATTCCTTTATAATTGCCTGGAGGGCCGCTATCGGTCCTTCCAGACCCTTCAGTCCTCTTGAATGGTCGAACAAACAATAGGAGCGGATCTGAATGTGACAGGCGCGTCTTCAGCCCGGACCAAACCGAACCAAAGACCGTCAGCTGGGAGAGAGACGTCGCTGGCAGCCTGCGGGCAGAAGGTCCTGACAGGGACCCGCACCTCTCAACTCAAGCTGTCTGCGGAGAGACGGTGCGCTGCGCAGCCAATCCCAATCTCTCTTTCTTTCTTTCTTTCTTTCTTTCTTTCTATCCCATACGTGTAGCTCGTGAGTCTTGAAATCACCTTTATGGAATGAGATCATTTCCCTGGATCACGGATTATTTTAATTATCTGAATTAACCAGAACCTGGAGCTCGCGCGTAATATCCCGCTTTAGTTTTAGGCCTCATTAACAAAGCCCCGGGACCCCCACTGAGTAGGACTCCTCGGGACAATTATACTGAGACAGCGTTACACAACTCTAATCTTTAAATACGAACATGCCTCTATAAATAACACACTTATCTTAACGTATTCTTTATTTGTTCATTTGTTTGTTCATCATTGTACGTTTTCCTTTTTTTCTATTTTTTTTTTGCATGCTGTCTTTCACTATTGCACTGTGTTTATTGTCACGCACCAATCACCAAGCCGCATTCCTTGTATGTGTAACATGGCAATGAATCGTTTCTGGTCCTGATCCTGAACCAGCACGACCCTGAACCAGCACGGTGAACATACAGTTCAAACCGCTCGGTTAGAGAGTGTGTAAATAAATCCCCAACAACTATTAGAGGACATCCGGGATTAGGAATGTAAAGAAAGTCCATTTGATGACGCCTTAATCCAAAATGAGTCATTTAAAACACTTTTTTCGTTGCCTAATGAACGGTCCAAACGGGCTTCATGACTAGATTAGAAACAATATGCGGGCCGCGGTTACAACGCAGCTCCCAGTCGGTATGTTGTCCTTTCTAATGTCGGCCTAATGGCTTAATTGACCTGCGGGATGGAAAAGCGAGTTAGAGCAACACTGGAGCTGCAGCTTCATTAACCTCCTCGATCCTTAAGAAAAATAGCAGCAACTTTGATGCGTTTCCTGAAACAAACAAACACTGAGGTCCCAGCTGGGAAATCAAGAACAATGCGGATGGGATTGTGTCCTTCCACATTGCCCCTCCACAACAAACATACTTGTCTGTGCGTCATCTTCAAAGACACATTCATACTGGATTTATCACATCTGCAACTATTTAGTGGGAATAAATTACTCCAGGGCTTAAACGTGGATAAATCTAACCGCTCAAGGAAGGAGAATCCAATGAGAACAAAAAGCCATACATGAAAAGTGCCTCATGGGACTTTTCTGTCATTGAAATCCTGATACATATTCTCTTTCCCTTAATACTTCACGATGAATGAAAACACAGGGGGCTCTTTCACGCGCGCCGCGATACCGTAGGGTGACGCCACCAGCTGTTACAAGTCACGCGCTTCGCCTGTCACGGCGTCAGATGCACGAGCATGGATCATTGTGGGGAGATCAGCGCGCTGCCTCCTTATAAACAGCGGAAGGCCTCACGCCGTCATGTGTTTACTGCAACAAACAAGATCCCCCCTCGAACCCGGCGTCCTGGAGGTACTTGGTCAAATCGAAACCACGTGTGAGCAAACACGCAGCCTTCTTGGATTAGAGTTCGTCCCCGCGCGTGCAAAACCTCGAAGAAAGAGCTCGCTCATTTGATTAACCCCCGCGTGGTTACTGCGCGCGCCCTCCTCCACGGCGTGCCATTCATTCGATCGTGTCATTGGCAAATTGGGAAGAGTATTAATGTGGCGACTATAGACCCCAATGATGTGAGAGGATATGTTGTTAAGCATCTGACCCCAGTGCGTCAAAACCCAGAATAAACCCCGTAAAAAATCAATCGTGCCACATTTGGTATAACAAAGAGCGCTCACGTGTTTCTGACAGTCGTGTTTGTTGTCCGTGGGGCTTTAGGAGATAACACCGTCCCATTCAGAGGCCACCGGTTTTGCGTTGCCTGCTGCGCCATAATGCTCAGCGCAAGCCCTCCAACGTCTGCTAAATGCGGAGTGTTTTTTGTCAATATTAGCGGGACTACTTGAGGGGAAGTTTATAATTGGACACGTGTTTTCCCCGCTTTTTTTTTTTTTTGTCGTTTGGAGATCAACTGATTCCATTGTAATTGGTTTTTAAAGCAATGAGCGATCCACAAGGAGGGGTAAAGTGTCCTTAAGAGCTCCCTTTCAGCCTTTAGAAATGGCCCGAGCAACCCGCAGAGAAACACGGAGGCCCTGGAAGTATTTAATCCAGGAGACGTGTCCACGGGGCTGTCACACAGCAGCAGAGATTCAGGCGCACGCAGGTAGGCATTTACCACTCTGTTAAGGGAAACACGCGCTCTGCCGTTCAGAGACCGGGGAACAGACGGGACCGTTTATAAATATTAAATATGGAGGATATGCTTTTTGACTTTGACCAGGATGGCACGAAGGATTTTGCATTTTGGGGACAAATGGACCAAAACGTCCAGTTTCAGACCCAGCTGGACAACTTCCTGCTGGACTACACCACAGCCGCCGGTCAGCTCTCGCCCTGGTCCTCTCTGGGAAGTCAGTCCATGTTCCCGGACGCGCAGCTGACCTTCACCGACCTCGAGGTGCAGTCTCCCGGGGCGGACGTCTGCACTGAAGGGGAAGGCTCCTCCATGGACGACCCCCTGGAGGCGAACAGCCGCCGGGCGCAGCGGCTGGGGACCCACCAGCCCTACAAGGTGCAGCGATACGCCGCCAACATCCGGGAGAGGAAGAGGATGCTGAGCATCAATTCCGCCTTCGAGGAGCTGCGCTGCCACGTGCCCACGTTCCCCTACGAGAAGCGGCTGTCGAAGATAGACACCCTGCGGCTGGCCATCGCCTACATCGCCCTGCTGAGAGAGATCCTCGTGTCGGGCTGCGACCCCAAATCCTACGTGGACGAGTGCATGAAGAATGGCTACAAGAACCACACCAACGCCATCTGGAACACAAGCGGTGAGCGGACCCACAGCCACACTGATGTGAACTATCTACTATGGAGTTACAGAGGAGATCATGGGTACTGTTAAGCCTAATTCAAATATGTTAGCAGGAACATGATCAATTCATTATAGAGCACCAGTTTTAATTCATAAAGGTTTTCTGATTCTTAAAAAATGCATACAAAATATATTTACATCCATGAAAATATATCATGTTGTAAACACACCGACACATAAAATACCTAATTTTAAATGCTCCACTTAATTGATGTTATGCTGATTACCCAAATATGCCTCAGTATGATATGATCAGATAGGACATTTACAATTACACCATGAACAGTAGTTAATTAAAGTAATTATTTTTGAGTTGAAATACTTTGTTATACAGTTTTAATAGTGAATTCAAATCAAATGGTTTTCAATCAACACACATAATCAGTTTGTTATTCACCGTGATCCCAGTGCAACAACATCAAGAACGTGTCTTTTTTTAAGCAACCCGCCCGCTGTGTGTTGGCTGCACACTCTCATCCCCGTGGCGTGCTTCCCTCGGCCATTTGTCATCCAAAATGAAGCCTTGTGTCACCCAAACACAATTACCTGATTCTTACTGCCTCCGTGCACTTAACTAATTCTGTGGGAATTGGCTCTGAAGCCTCTTCACGGGGCTTTTCAGGAGTAACTGTGCCCCCCGCCCCCCTCGGCCCCCCCCAAACCGATAGGACTTGTTAAACAGTCATTAAAATGTATCAAAACTTATGTGTTTGTCCTGCTTTTGTCTCCCTCTGCCCCCGCGCTCCCCTTTCCCAGACCTGACAGCCCGCCTCTCTTGGATAAAGTGGGATTAACTGAGGAACATAGGGCACCCCAAGTGTGGAGATGGCAGCGGGGAGGAGGTCTCCAGGTTTGTTCCTCCCTCTTCTCACTCTCGCTCTCTCTACATGTCAAAGAGAGGCGGCCGGCCCTGCGCGACAGAGCCGACCGATCGACATCTGCAGACTTCTCATCGGGTCACACACCTCGGGCTTTTCTCAACCTCACCCCGCTCCTTCGTCCTCCGCGGCTTTTAATATTCAAATGTATTGTTGACTGGTAATTGAGAGCCATTGTTTCTGCGGCTGTGGAGGGGAAAGAGGGTTGGCATTGTTTGCCCAAATGGATGGCACTTGTCCCGGAGAGAGAGAGAGAGAGAGAGAGAGAGAGAGAGAGAAGTGGGGGGGCACACTGGCATGAGACTGAATGGACTTTCTAAAGGGCTCATACTTCTGCATGTAGCGATGAAGTGTTTTCTGGACTCCCGCTCATTAGTCTGCGAGACGATGTGTTAAAAAGAGCCTTGATCGTGTAAATGAGACAATGGGCGTGAGAAGCAGATCAGCGCAATGTGTTTTAGCATGTCAGGTGCTGTTTCCAAACATGGCAATACGGCTCGTAGTGTCCCGTTTGTTCCATCTGTTGCATTATTTATTTATCTATTTATTTATGACAAAATGCCTGTTCTGCTTTTCTTGGACGTGTAACTGTGAATATTTATTGTTCTGTAACGCTGTGTTTATTCTCCGTGTGACTTACTGTACATTTGAAACTACTCCGGGATATTTGAACGTGTAACGTTTTTTCCTTAAATGCAGCTTTTTGTATTTGTTAACAACGATCTCAGGGTCATAAAAAAGCCTCCTCCGCCTTCTCCAGTTCATTTGTGCTCGATTGCTGTCGTTTCCGTATTGAGGTCTTTAATCCGTCAGTCCAGCATATCGACACATCATGTTAGCCTTATTCAACTCAAACACACAGCCCAATATGGACTTTTTCTATTCATACCAGGGGACTATGGTGCGTTTAACCAAACACCCCATAAATGTAGTCGACACTTCAGGACAGTGAGTCCAGATGGAGCTGCTCACCACATGACCTGGATCAGTGAGGAATGCTACAGGTGTCGTTCCTCAGAAGTGAGCTTTATTCCCAGCCTCAAACTACTGCTGTTCCTAACGGCATTGACGAATGGACTGCTGGTACAAGTGGAGCCAAACCCCCGGGACTCTGTTAGCCGCTATGACAGCATTTTCATGTAGAGGTTGAGGAGTCAATAAAAAAACGTCTCACCGGCCAGTTCTAATTTGTCTTATAGTTCGATATAACTAGGGCTGTCACGATGTTGTTATTGTCGTGGAGGAAAGAATTCAGGCTAACCGTAATATCCTGATATCTATAGAAAGCCAATTAGCATGAAATGCAAAACATAGATTCGACTGATGGGAATGTCATTAGTTTATATTTGGCTATAAACCAAAGTATTGGACAAATTGAGGCAACGCGTTCTCACTCTGAACTCATCAAATAGCAACATTTGGACAGAGCCCCGAGGCCTCTGTTGACAACACACCGCGCTTTCCACTGTCTGTAAACCCACCTGCTTCATGATGAGATTAACTGAGGTAGTAATAGTGGATGGGAGTGAAGGTGGATGGGTCAAACAATCTGCTGCTCATGTCTCGTGTCATTTTGTCCAGTGAGTCAGTCAAGTTAACATCTACATGCTCTTTTAAAGGGCTTGGTTGCCTAAATCTAAGCTTCCTGTGAGGACGGAAGTTTATTTTGAGAAGACACTATGTGTGTAACGACTGGAAACCGACATCTCAAACTGTTGGCTAGTTCCTAGAGCGTCACAGTTCATGGTGGCACTGCCGGAAAAGTCATCGGGATTCATCCTTTCGGGACCATGGATGCATGTTCAAAAAAAGTCAAGTCATTGGTCATTGAGACTGACAATCCCTAGAAAATAATGTAAATCCAACTCACTCAAATAGAAGAGTTGTATGCACTGCACCAATCTATAGCTACCTCTGTTATTTGGTTTGTTAATCAGCCACTTTAATTGACTGTTAGTGTCCTGATGAAATAATTAGGAAGCAAACCATGTTTTGAGATGTGCTTGTGGCTGAAATTCTGGTTAGGGAGTTTTGGTCCTGGTAAAAAAATGGCCATGTCTCCCTAGTTATTCTGGAGACCGAATGAATGGGACGCAAATCCACACCAAAGATGACGCCTATTAGTACTCTGCAAAAGTGCCATACAATTAAATTGGACAAGTGGATTCTCGGGGAGGAAAGCTGCCCCACTGCATCGTAGCATAGGATTAGAAAATGTAAAAGTATTTTGTGAGCCCCTTGCCTATACTTTAAATTACCAATCACCATACTGCAAGTTTGTGGCACTCTGATGCTCAGGGAGCCCTGGGGCCCCCTAGTGGTATTAGTTGGCTTCATTTATTTTGGGATGTATTTATGGAGGATGCTTTAAGCTCTGTCTATGTATTATCTGTTACATATTCAGGCGGGACATGTTGCACATACAAAGAAGACTTACAAACGAGTGCAAACAAATCTGTTCAGCATTTAAGGGACAAGGTGGGGCAGCATCATCAACCAATCAACTGGCCATATATATATATATATATATATATATATATATATATATATATATATATATATATATATATATGTATATATATATGTGTGTATACATATATATATATATATATATATATATATATATGTGTATACATATATATATATATATGTGTATACATATATATATATGTATACACATATATATATATATATATATATATATATATGTATACACATATATATATACATATATATATATGTATACACATATATATATATATATATATATATATATATATATATGTATACACATATATATATACATATATATATATGTATACACATATATATATATATATGTATACACATATATATATATATATATATATATATATATGTATACACACATATATATATATGTATATATATGTATATATATACACACATACATATATACACATACTGTATATATATAAATATACGTATATATACATATATATATATATATATATGTATACACATATATATATATATATATACACATATATATATATATATATATGCAGGACAACTGAGCTAATTTGATTCACTGGTGAATCTCTTGAGATATATGTAAACGCTCCAGAGAAAGTTACGATTTAGTTTGGTCAAACTATATAATAAGCCATTTATGTAACTATTTATGTATTCAAGAAACCAAATGGATACATTTCGAAAGTCAAAGTCACCGTGAGATCGTGAACCGTAGAAAACAGCTCTGAATACCATTCAGATGAGATTCAACCAAGCGGAAAGTTTCGGGGGCCAGAAAGAGTAAGACTCTGTGGACTGCATCAGGCTTCTTTTTTTATTTGTGTTGAGGTAGTTTATTGATTTAGCATCCGCCAGACATACCGCTGACAAATACAGCGAGGCCGCTCTGCCATCGGCCGGCAGGTGTGTTTATCGTGTTGGTGTAAATGTGGGGTCTGGGCCTTGCACTTGTAAATATAATTAGTGCATCACATCCTGCTGGAACAATGTCAGGGTCTGGGTGGAGGAGATGTGAAACAGCCCTGTCGAAAGGTCAAAAATCTGTCAATTGGAAAGCTACATTTAAATAAATGGCCCAGTTGCTGCATGTTGTCCCCTCTTATTCTCCCCTTTACAGTGTATATATATATATATGTATATACATTTTAGTGACGGAGCCATAGAGATGACAAACAAGAAGAAAATAAAAAATAAAAATGTGTGCTACTTCACAGATGATCAGACAGTGAGAGAAGGAGCAACATTGACTCCTAGTCCACATGGTGGTGTGATCTTTAGTGTCATCCAGCCTGGTTTACATGTACAAGAGAGACCAATGTCAGGCTGGGCTCTCAGAGCTCCTGATGCTCAACGGTGTATCATTTAAGTATATCTCACTTGAACACTGGGCAGAAACGTATAAAATACTTCACGTTATTATAATCGACATATCTTGAACTTCTAACTGCCACAACTTGCGCTGGCTTTCCTTTCCTTAGAAGTGAGGTTCATAATCTGCTGAGAAAGGGTATTTTTTCTTTGTGAAAAACTCACCTCACCCGCTGAAAGAAAAAAAATGACAAGAAAACAAAACAAACAAAAAAAAGCAGAAATGCTGACTCCCTCACTCAGTCATCGCCATGGTGACCCAGTGTGTCGGCACTTTAATAGCTGTGAAGCTCTAGTTAAATAGCTCACCTGTGTTTCTCATCACGGCTCCTCTTCACAAAACCGCGCTCTCGGCCTCAGAGCTAATAACTCAGATCAGAGTGTGTAGAGGGAGAAATGCGGAGTCGTCTTTACAACGCGTCCCTGGGGGCCTGCGGCGCTCTAGGGCCCCCAAACAGTGTGTGTGTGTGGGGGGGGGGGGGGGGGGTACCATTTGAAGCCTTCTCAGATGAGCACTGGAACATTCAATAATTTCCTCCTCGGATT
Organism: Cyclopterus lumpus; assembly: GCF_009769545.1. Taxonomy (NCBI): domain Eukaryota; kingdom Metazoa; phylum Chordata; class Actinopteri; order Perciformes; family Cyclopteridae; genus Cyclopterus; species Cyclopterus lumpus. The sequence continues at coordinate 19,937,560 of NC_046986.1, read as the reverse complement.
AGAGCGGCAGCCCTCCTGGTGGCCAGAGCAAACACCCCGTGTGGAGGGAAATAAACAGTGTCAGCTTTCCAGGCACCGAGGTGTGAGCAACGAGAGCCCAGAGGGCCATCGAGGGGGGGAGGGGGGGGGGGGGGATGAAACATGCGTTACAGCCCTCACAGGGCAACGCCCTAAATTACTCCGCTAGTTTGAGCCACGCAGAGAAGATTCATTGACCCTCGTAGGTCCGGGGCGAACTAACAGTCCTTGTCTTTGACGGAGCGGAGGGTGTTGTTGGTGACACAGGTGACATCGAGGCAGCGACGGTGGACTGTAAATGCCACCCCACACTCCCGTGTTGACACCCGGTGATCCTCACCCTACTTGTCCCCGGGGCCAATCAGCAGAACAAACACCCCGACTGTTTGCCCAGCCTTCCTGCACTGCATCCCCCCCCAAAAAGTAATCTGGTCTAACCTCGCAGCAGCCCAGTCTAGCCGGGCCACCTGGCCGAAACACACTGCGCTGCGAGCCTGGGCCAGCCGCCCCGCTAACCTTGGCACCAGGGTCACAAGTGCAGCACTAATTACGCTGCGTTATTTGCGCAGGAGGCACCCCATCGGCACCCGAGTGCACAGTCTCTCTGTGGTTTGTTCTGCAAATTTACTCTGACCCTATCAAACAGGGCCCGCCTCCCCCCGCCCTTTGCTCTCGTTTTGGCCCTGGTTAAAGTTCAGATTCTGGAAGTAGTACGTGCATAATGAATATAATTGTGTTATAGTCAACATAATTGCTCTGGCCACACTGTTTTTTGTCAATGTCAAGTCAGTGAAGCGCATTTGAGTTGAGTGCGGGTTGAATTAAAGGTTCGCTCTCTTCTTGGACAAAACTCATAAACAGAACGAAATAAACAGCATACCGATGTGCGCCCTCCACAACTAATCCACGTGTGTGTGTGTGTGTGTGTGTATATATGGAAGAGCAGAGCACATTCGAGCAGGTCGTGGAGCAGGTTGACCTAATCATTGGGCTAGGTGGTTTGGTCAAGCTACACGTCCACACTGAACCCTGGGGGGTAAAAAAAAAAACACGTTACATTTCTTGTGATGGATATTTTCTCAAAATCTTTTTCCACACGTTCTCATCCCAACTCGTCACATACTGACCCTTGGTGTCAAACTGGGACGCTCCACTACGGTCGCAGTAAACACGTGGTTGATGCTAGGAATTCAACCAAAAGCATTTGCTTAAGTTTAGGCAACTAAATGACTTAATTAGGTTTAGGAAACACCTTATGGTTGGACTTAAAATAACTCTGTGAACTTTCGTATCATAAGTATGCAGACAAGTCACAAACATCACTCTCAATAACTCAACCTCGGTCTTGAACACGAGTCTCCTGGATTAAAGTCTTGTTTGACCCCACTCCTCATGGGAATGTGTATCAAACGAACTGTTGCACGAGCATACGCTGATCATAATAATAATAATAATAATAATACATTTATTTATATAGCACCTTTAAAAACAGGGTTTACAAAGTGCTCTACATAGAAGCAAGGTAAAAACATAACATCAATACAAGTAAACATTTCAGAAAATACATGAGGCAATGGAGACAATGCCATATAGGCAATGAACACAATAGAGAAATAGAAAATTACAAATACAAAATAAAGCAGAACAGACAAAATAATGTCACGGTTGGTTTTACACTGAAGTTAAGTAAAAGTCTCATGCACTGATATTTTCCAGCTCCATTTTGCTGAGCAGTTGGTTTTTTTTGGAACTGGACTACCTCGCTTAAAAGACCCAGCATGTGCCCTGAAATGGACACAGTACTGTATATCATGATTTATTTTTATTCTCCACATGCATCTCCCATAGGATGTAAAGCCTTGGAGAGCTGCACTTCAAAGTTTGGCTTGTTCATTGGACAGCCATAACTCTGCAGGGCAATGGGGCAGAGTCAGGTACTGGGGGTGGTGGTGTTAGTGTATGTGTGTGTGTGTGTCTTGGGGAAGGGGGGGGGGGGGGGGGGGGGGGGGGGGGGGGGGGGGGGGGGGGGGGGGGGGGGGGGGGGGGGGGGTTCCCCCTCCATCTCCAGATATCAAAGCGAACTCTGACAGTGGGGGTCTCAGCCATCCCGGGCTCCTTTCCCACACAGGGACAAAGCAGCGAGCGGCGAGTCTGCATCGTATTAAACAAAGCCTAAATGCTTCAAGCTGTTACACACTCCCCAATGAAACCTCTATGAAAGGGCCCCTAATGCGATTTCAGAAACACCTTGTCATCGGCCCTGGGGCAGCAGAAAGGAGAAGTGTGGATACATGAATGAATGGGCGCTCGGCGTTACCGAGTTACCGAAGAATGACTCTATGAGTGTAGGTGCCTATGGTTTTATTGCCCAATATGTACCTTTCCCCGATATTGCCTGTTGTTTCACTCACAGTGGAGGCCTCTGCTAAACACAGGCCCTTATTAGAAACACCGCCCGTGGCTGATATGGTTAAGTGGCCCTTTGGTCATTTCATTTCAATGAAAGTCTGCGTCGACGTTCGTTAGGACAAACTGAATCAAACAATTTTAAACAAGAGAAGAAAACAATGGCGATTGAAAGTCATGCCATGTGTTGTTGTTTTTTAAATAAAGGCTGGAAAGTGTTTAATACATACTATTTCGACACTGAATTCCGATCGCCATCAAGTCTGATGATCTTCCTCAGAGCCGACTTGTGAGTCACATTGTTTTACTTACTGGAAAACAACTGGGCAACAAAACAGACGTAACTTTTGCTTTTGTCAAACATGAGGGGACCAGTCCACATCATAATACAATATCCTAATACAATATCATCAGAATGAGATAAAGTCTAACGAAAGAAGCAGCCGAGCTCTTTGTCATGCTGTGCTAATGCGTAGGAAACTCCCATGTATCATTCATGCACAAATTCATTGGTTATATTACCTTAAAAATCCTGCAATTCTGTGCAATGAGAACCAGCTGGGCCTTTTTCACTGCTCGACATCTTTAGTTCATCTTGAATCACTTTCCGACGCGCACACACACACACACACACACATACACAAGTGCATGTATGGAAAGACAGATGTCCACAATGCGTTCAATAGTCAGGTGCTAATGTATACTGTACATGAGTTTAAAATCCTATACACACACACACACACACACGAGCGTGTACATAAGCAGAAAATATGCGAGCGCACACAGGCCACGTCTTTAGATCCTCTCGCCAAGATCATTCGGGGTGAGCCTTGTAAGTGTTTGTGGGGGTTAAAGTCAAAGGTAAGCGATCCTGGCAGGCACATGGACAGCAGAATTCCACTCAACACGGCCTCCAACAAATCATCCCTTCCATAACTTCCCTCACACGTCCGTAGCCCTCTCTGTCATCAAAGACGAGGGAGTCATCACACATGCACATTTGGCCTCTTTCCTCCGTTTGCGGACGTAGCTTATCCTTTTTTCCTTCTTCTCTTGTCTCCGAAACCTGGTCTTTGTCCCTCAGCACCTCTCGGCCTCACTTCCTGTCTGGCGACCGGTGGTTTCCACATACGGAGTTGACGTGAAGGCAGAAGGCCGCACATACGACAAGGATGTGTTTTCACTGATGTGACGAGAGGATCTGGGTTCAGTAAGGCCATGCCCTGGACTCATGTGGATCTGGTTCTAAAGGTGTCAGACAAGACAGCGGTGCGTTGTTCTGCCCCACTGAATTATGGCCCATCTTTGATATCTCTCTCTCGCTCCCACTCCCTCCCTCTCTCCCTCACACTTCATTCTGCTGTATTTGCCTGTGCGTCTCTCACACCCTTCATTTCTCTCAAGGGGTTCTAGCGAGAACCACAGAGATTGCTCTCTTCCCCAATGAGCGTCAGGTGAGATAAACATGAATCACTTGCTGACAGGCAAAAACGTACTCTTTTGGGTATCACGGCGAGTATTTCCATTTCACAGACTTTGCTGTCTTTTTAAAAAAACATTTTTTTAATCAACTTTCCTTTCTGTTGCTGTCAGCTGTGATTTTAGGAGGGATCTCCCAGGCTTCACCACCCATTTCAAATGTATGACGTCACGACGGGGTCTAATCACCACACGATTCGCCTTCTCATCCTGTTGTGCACATGACAATTGAAATATTTTTCACAACGAAGTCCCTCCTGATGGAAGTAGTTGAGGAGATAACTGTGGAGGAAATGAAACCCATGATCAGAGTATTCACTCTGATTACTCTGACTCACTTAAGGCTCACTATAGTGAACTTAATGGGGAAAATAAACTACTCCCCTTCTTTCTGGGGACCCCTTTGGAACTCCCTCAAGGATCCCTGGGTGATCAACTTTGAGCTCAAAATGTAATATATTGAACACCATAAACAAGTTAAATGACAAAATGTTCATGCTGCTGGTGCCAGGTTGTTAAATTATCACGCTCAAGCTCTCTCGCAGTTTTTTCACTTTTGCAGCGGAATACGATCGGGAATGAATTATAATCAGTTTGAGACTCGGGGAACTGTCTTCCTCATCCTTTTGTTGCTTGCTTCTGTGAATTTGCGCTAGCTTATCATTGCCTGAGTATTATACAGTGGGAAAGTGCTGCCCCCCCCCCCCCCCCTGTGTACATGCAGAACCTCTACCTCACAGACACTGTGCAGGATCAGCCTCTCACTGCGAGTCAGGACCTCCTCCCCCGGGCACGGAGGCCTCCTGCAGCTGAGCCGGGGAGCAGGAGGTCAGAGGGCATAATGAGGGAAAGTGTGTGTGATTGTGCATGTTCCTCCTTTCATCCAACGCGCTGCACTTATTTGAGAAGTACTTTCATATTTTTTCACGTGAGAAACATTACCTGCTTTATAAAGCCGGAGACCATAGAATGTACCACTCCTTGGACCTGTACTGAGGCCTGCGAGTCGGATTTGAGAGCCCTGGCACTGAGTGAAAGTATTGTGACAGTCACCATTACCAGAGGAACACAAAACACAAAGCAGACCAGCCTCTATTCTAGGCCAGGGGGGGCTTTCAAGGGGAAACCAGGATATGTCCCAAACGAGCACTTCTGGGTTCAAACAATGTTGTGCAACTTTCAAGTTCTTCCCATTTACAGCGACTGGACACATACATGGGCACATGCACTAAAGATACACACAGTTTGATTATGTTCAGATACTCTTGGTGAACTCAGTGTTCGCTAGAGTGTGAATTAGCAAAACTGCTCCCTAATAAGAGGCAATTATTCACTACAATCTGACTCGCATTAACAGTTGAAGGCTTTGTTTCTTTAATCATTTCAGGAACATCATCTGTTGGATATTTATCATACTGCACAGAAAGGTTAAAGAGATCTTTTATCAAAACAATCCAAAATAATGTGTTACTTAATTACCTAAACATCCTGAAAAAAAAAGAAAGTAGAATAATAATCCGGTCCATAGACAAAAGCCACAACAATACGGAACCACTGAAAGTTCCCGAGGTCAGTCAGCTGATCTGGACGAACTCCATATTTCGGCGGTGGATAAATCGAGCGCCATAACGTGAGCCACCTGTGCGCCGCGCTGTGTCGGGGAAACGTGACATGACAGATGGAGAGGTGGACAGATGGAGAGGTGGACCGATGGAGAGGTGGACCGATGGAGAGGTGGACCGATGGAGAGGTGGACCGATGGAGAGGTGGACCGATGGAGAGGTGGACCGCTGACACAACGCATGAAGGAACCGTGCACTGGAGGTAACCGGAGAGCTCCTCGGTTAGTTTAAGCCTCCTTCCTGTTTGACTTGCACATTATAGGAACTGTGAGAGCGGACGGCTTTGATTCGATCAAAGATCAAGAGGATAGATTTACACAACTCAGAAGAATGTGTGCGCAAACCACCGCGAGCGCACATGGAAGCATGGCATTTACTGTTTATGGTTTGACCAGAAATAAAATAAAAGGCCCTGCAGACACAGCCGAGGTTCAAGCCGGGGTTTCACTTTACAGCCGCTCAACATACGTTTTATTTTGACAGAATAATATCAATATATTATGTAAAATTGTATACAAATTATGGCAATAATATAAACACAAATATTAAAGATGCTCGCTTTTAATTCAAGATAAATAAAATAATTATATAATAAATAAATGCGTAAAAGAGGTTTAATCCGGACTATATGTAATCATTTAATTCATAGTTTGATTAATTGTGGTTTCAATAATAAAATATAGGCTTGTTTTGATAATTAAAAAAAATCTATCGAAGAGTAATAAGCGCGCTGTTTGAGTCCCATTCCAGCAGACGCGTGACACCGACTGGTCCCTCCTGCTTATTAGCGGGCCAGGACGCGCACTGGCTCCCCCTCCGCCCTCCAAACCCCTCCCCTTCCACTCTCAAAACTATTTAGCATCTGAAACCCGGATAACGTTTCCAAAAGAATTTAAGGAAAAAACTTGACTGCGTGAGGAGAAGCGTGCCAACCTCAAGTTTGAAATCCAGTTCCTTCCGAAGCGAGAGGAGCAGAGAGCAGGAGATCTAGAAATCACTCCCCTCATCTTCTCGGATATCTACACCTTTTTTCTTCTTTTTTTTCCCCTCCTTCTTTTTTCTAAAAAACTTTTGTTGTTGTTGTTGTAACCACGGCTTCAAAGGTGGACGGCGTGTTTTCGGCTCTATCCCTGCATTTCTTCGAGAAAGACATGGAAGAGGGCTCCAGTTCCCCGGTCTCCCCTGTGGATAGTCTGGTGACCAGCGAGGAGGAGCTGGACAAAATGCAGAAGAGCTTCCCGGCGAAGAAGAGGCAGAGCAAGAAGTGCAGCGAGGACAGCAGCGGCAGCAGCCCGGGCCCCGTGAAGCGGGTCAAGAAGCCCAGTCCGAGCAGCAACCAGTCGTACGAGGAGCTACAGAACCAGCGGTGCCTGGCCAACGTGCGCGAGAGGCAACGCACGCAGTCTCTGAACGACGCGTTTTCGTCGCTGCGCAAGATCATCCCCACGCTGCCCTCGGACAAACTGAGCAAGATACAGACGCTGAAGCTCGCCTCCAGATACATTGACTTCCTCTGCCAGGTGCTGCAGAGCGACGAGATGGACAACAAGATGTCCAGCTGCAGCTACGTCGCGCACGAGAGACTCAGTTACGCGTTCTCCGTGTGGAGGATGGAGGGCGCGTGGTCGATGTCAGCATCACACTAGCGAGAGAGACCTCCAGTCAAACGCCGAAGCGGTGGGTACCACGAGCTGAGGAGAGGAACACTCACACCAATTAGTGCCGGTCGCGTTGTTATGAATTGTTGTTGTACGCAATGGTGAATGAATACGCGGATTCATGAGAGAATTACAACGATATATTTCATATTATATTATTATGATGTACATAAAATGAGGCCTTCCTCCTAGACATTCACGGATTATTGGCCCGCACTGTGTACTGTATATCCCCCCCCACCCCCCCACCCCGCCCCCCCGGGAGATGATTACCAAAACGCTCGTGCGCATCAGCGTGGCTCCGACATTATAATTCACGCGTTGGAAAGCGCGCATGTGCCGCGCGCGCTTGTTACGCGAGTGACAGATTTCACGCCGAGGCCTCAGCATCTTTTCGGACGAGACGCCGGGATGGCCTCCAGACCACATGCTCCATCAGATCACTGGTCGACACGTTCAAGAAAACCGTCACGAGTTTACCTTCAGTTCAGAATGCGGAATACGGAGCAGGATTATTTTTGAGAAAAGGATTAGGCGCAGGGAAGTGCGGATTAATATCTACACATGCAGCATCACGTGCCATTCAGAATTGTGAATATACCTCAGCCTGTTATATATATTATTATTTTTTATCATTAAATATGCCGGTTGTGATTCCTGCAGTTGATCCTTATTCAGTCCCCCTTAACAGCATTTCATAATGAGTGAGACAAAAACAAATCATAAAGTTCCGGGCCGCACCAAAACGCAGCTGGATAGCGCCACCGCGGGTCATTGATGCCCGCAATAGAGTGCTTTCCTGTGCGGAGACCGCAGGAATGGCCAGCTGGACATGAAAGTTAAGTGCAAGACAATAACAAAATAATAAATAAAAAAAGAGCAGTCGGGATTTGGTCACGTTGTTTTGCAGATCCAGGTCAGTGCGGGTCTCGGGCCTCAGGAGGACCTGACAGCTGAGAGCAAACCGTTTGGTAACAGAGGTGAAAAGATAAAAGCACGACACCAAATTGTGACGTAACGACCACATGAGAAGGAAATACCGCCGCTTGGGTTTTCAGTCCTTGTGAGCTGAAACAATTGAATTGACAATTATGATCAAATGATTCCAAAATAAAAGCACATTGGTCATGTATAGTTTAAGGTCTACGGGCTGGAAGGAGAGAGAGCACACACTAATGACACTCTGGCTCTTTGGGTTAGAATAATATAGGAGCAGGGTTTGTTTATTTCTCATGGGCCTGCCATGTCGTTAGCAGGCCGCCCCTCAGCGGGGCTTTGTTGTCTTGTAAACCAACCCGAGTGCCGTGGGGGAGCCGGAGAGGCTTCATTACAGGGATTTGTGGAAGCAGTAAATTAAAAGGTTTCTTTTTTTCCTGAGTTGAATGGAATATAAAAGAAAATAACAAAACATTGAAGGCTTTAATAACACTCTTAGAAACTCCTACACACGAGGTGCTCTGCTCTCCAGGAATACATGCTATTCATTTGGTTGCTGGGATTGAAATGGAGAAAAACATGATATCAACATCCACATGTGGATATTATTCAAAAACATGAAGAGGGGGGAAAAAAAGGCCTGTGAAAATATTATAAATCGTGACCATATTGATATAGTTCTTTTCTTTTTCTATGACTCTGGGCTCAATGTTGCTCTGAGGAATTAGACTTTATTGTTTCATGACTAATCGACAGCGAAAAGCAAACGAGTGAATTGACTCAGGTGTTTCAAACTAAAAGCCAGAGAAACTGTGTGTGTGTGTGTGTGTGTGTGTGTGTGTTTCTTGTTTCCTCTGTATTACACTATTTTCCTGCCTTTGAGTCGACATGTGGTTTTACTCAGCCCAGTGGCTAATCATTGATTCATTAATGACTTCCCACAGCTATAGTCGAGCCAGTGAATGTTAAATAATAATAAATAAATACAAAAATCAGAAAAAATACAAAAAATGCCAAAATCAATAGCTGTCATGCATCCAGTTAGTTTGCATTTAAGTAATGGTTTTTGTATGTATCCCTTCCCTCCATTGCAGACTGTTTACTTCTACAAAGTACGAAGACCAAAAGGGATTATTGAAGAACCCATCGACCTCAAAGGCATGGCGGAGAGACGTAATGTGACCCACAACTACAAACTCTTGGGGAGTGTTTGTGTTGTGTGTGTGTGTGTGTGTGTGTGTGTGTGTGTGTGTGCGTGTGTGTAGATGCAGATTCATCACACTGCTTCTGACTGTCCGGAGCTGTTTGTGGCAGAGAGAGGAGGGAAAGACAGACCTGCAATGCCTATCGGCCAACGATGTTACAGAGCTTGGCCTGTATTTCAACAAAAGCCAAACTTTAAACGTTTTTTTAAGAATGATATATATATATATATATATATATGTATACATATATTTTGTTTTTCAAAGACTTTAAACCAAAGTATAAATATATAGATGAATGCATACTGTACATACCTGTGTAAGTACGCCATAGCCTGTAAAGGGACCAATGCAATTTAGTCATTTGCTGCATGGATTTGTTTCACTGACTTTCTTTCGCAAGTCTCCAAACTCCGTCCAATGTACATTTTTTTTTGTTTTTGCTTATTTATTAAAACACATATTTTTGAACGAAATATATGGTCGATTTAAATTTTTTTATTCCATCTGTAGATTAAAAAAAAAATCTTTAACCTAATAGCATGTAGGTTTAAGTCAAATGAAATCAGTCAAATTACAGTTTCTGCATAATTTTAATTCAACAAGATAATAATAAATAATATATATATATTTTATATTTATATATTTAAAGCAGCATAAAACAATATGTTTTGCTTGTTCAGGTTATGGCTGCCAGAGGGGGGATTTTTTTCTCTTCTCTTTTTGGTGTGAAAATCTCCCCCTTTTTTCTCCCTTTGCTCTTGTTATGGAAAGAAAACACACACACAAAAAAAGGCCATAAAATATACAGCTTCATTAACGGTGGAGGAAATTCGAGCCAGTTTTAAACTCATATAAAATGCTTGTCCGCTTGAATAACGAGTAATCATTTGAAATAGCGATGCCTTTGGGCTCTTTAACGAGCAGGGAGCCCCAACAACCGCAGATAAGGACAATAACTCTCAGCCTGCAGCTTTAAAATAATAATAACTTACAAAGAAAAAAAGCCAGGAAACAGAAGAGACGACTGAATAAATTCCTTTGACTCTCTACCGCTCAGTCTTAAAGCATTAAAATTGTTTACATCTCCGTTTTCCAGACATAGTTAGATGCAATCGGGACAGAGAATGGACCTCATTGTTAATGTGGGGCTCGCTGGTGTAAATGGTAGGCTGGCTCTCTGCTGCTGTTTCAGCTAAACTCTGCACCGCTGAAATCTCGACTTTCAAGCGGCACTTTTAAACGGCTTAATCGTTTTTTATCACCAGCAAAACAAACACTAAACTTTCACTTCAAATTGCAGTGCATCTACATTAGGATCTCAGATGGAGACAGGCCAGGAAATGCCAGTCAGACATTTTTCCAGTTGAGAAACTGCTTTAGAAAATAAAAAAAGTACTCAGGGGGATGGCAAATGCTCCATATAGCACAGCAAGGATGCTATAAAATCTCCTGGAAAAAAAAAGCCTGGACGTTTGGAGAAATATTAAAGTATTCATGGTATTGCCAGCATGTCTGATTCTCTCAAGGTCAGCGTGGTTTGAAGAGGAAACACCTGCTGCTGAGTTAACACACACTCACACACTCACTTCCATTCTCCGATCTGATTCACTTGGTGGATGATGAGCCGAGAGCTATAAGCTTATTTTATTACCAATCGTATTGTTCGCCAGTGCGGCTAAAGGAGGCGCACAAGAGGAAAAATCAGATGTAATCATTTAAGGGCCGTGATTTTTAAATTGAGTGATTTATGTGACACTGGGATCTCTGTGACTAATTCTAATTTTGCTGGTTGAGGTGTGATACGGCCCTCCCTGCAGGAGGACTGACTGCATGCATTGGGTCCTTGCAGCGACACACACCAGTAAAGATGGGTGAAGTCACACATGCTGGATGATACGCTCAATTCTTCGTTGCACATGTCTCGGCGTTTGGCACGGTGGTCTCGGATGCTGTTGGACGGCCCTTCCTACCTACGCCGGCTTAGGGGCCCGTCTGAAAGCTGCTCATTATCCCGGGCCCTCACAGCTGAGCAGCACAGAATCACCCGGGGCCACTTCTCCAGCGGTGCGAGAGATCCAGATGTTCCCCGTAAAATCAGACGGAAAAAGCTACAAAACTTTAATTTGCAGTAAAAAGGGAATAAAGTGAAGGTTTACACTTTCGTCTGGTTCGGTAAAAAAAATCAAAAAAAAATCTAAGCTTAGCTACTCACCACCTCTGAGTGTGTGTGTGTGTGTGCGTGTGTGTGTGTGTGTGTAAAGCTGTCTCAGCTGCCACCAGGCCATACATGAAGCATGCCTCAGACTTAAGTTTTGATCTCTCTCTTTCTCTCATGGTGTGCTGCTGAGGATCAAATGAGGTGCATTTATTAAGGATCGCCCTCAATAATATTAATCATAGCGTTTGTCCCGCACACAGCTTACTTTTATTATTAATAATCCCCCCCAAAAAAAGGAAGATTGGGCTGGAAATAATTTTGTACCAAACACCTTTTTTGTGTTGCACTTGTTTGATTAGTTTAGCTGGCAAGTTCCTCATATATTTGCTGTTTAACAGGTGCTGCATTCAAAGTATAAAAGTCTTAACCTACTTCATGTTAAAGGTTACAAAATAAAAAACACAAGAAGAAACACGGGTGTCTTCGGCATTGGTGTGTGCAAGCATGGAGACATATTGACGGCTAGAGTAATAGAGACTGAAGCAGTTGCTTAACGGACAAAACCGAAAGGGTGAGGAGTGGGGGTGAGGGGTGAAAGGCGCCTTATAAAACAAATGTAATGTGAGGAGTGAGGAGTGAGACGCCGCTCAGAGTTCAGAGGAACCTGGCAGAGCCTCGACTGTCAAGGCTGCCTGGATGAAACAGAAATCTGCAGTGGTTCTGGCCTCTTTCTTCAGCACCACTCTGCCTTTCCTTCATTCCATCATTTAATCAGGGTCCCTAAGACTTTGATCCAGCTCTGGAGGGCCCCCTCTGCATCATCATCACACCTCCGGGCCAGTGCTTCTCACACCCCCACCGCTTCTTTAAGTGTGCATATATAAATCTATACATTCACACCTGAATTCTGTCCGATCCAGATGCAATCTTTTGCTGATGGAAACGAGAATCAATAATAACCTGAAAAGGATGAGGATTTAAATCAATCAACTTCGAGTCACACGCCTTTTAAAAAAAAGAAATTGAAGTCAAGATATTGGCCCACAGCCTCATAACAACCTCAGAGAGGCTTTACATGTGGGAAAAGTAAAAGGCATGGCCTCTGGCTCGCAAACTGCCTCCTCGTACCTGTTAAAGAACAGCTTGACCCCTGTCTTCGTTGCAGTCTCTGACCCCGTGAGAAGAGACGCGCAGTGACAGTAAATAATACCACCACGTTGAGTGCCCGTAGCTGCATCCATACCTTTCCCATTCATCCAGGGAAGATTCCGCAATTTCCTGCGTTTCCAAATCCTTCGACGCTCGTCTTCTGACTCTTCTTTATTTAAATGGCTGAATGCCACCGGAGATGTCATCCTCTCGCCTCCACAATCGTTATCGCACAGCTCATCGGGGGTTTCTTGTGGACCCTGACAGGAAATGAAGTGTAAAAGCAGCCTATTGGTAGTATGGATATTACTTCCTAAGTGATGAAGAGCACATGTCTGTGGTGCATTTTCAGAAAGAAAGAAAGGAAGAAAAAACAAGTTTTGTGTCATACTGTGAAACTATCTGTAATTTGACGTGAACAACTGTCACGCTATTTTGGTTTTGGCCACAACACTGAACACCGAAAAGAGATCCAGGCTGTGAGATATATTAATGTTTGTGCATATTTGTGGGGTATGATGGGTAATTACGGTGTCTTCCATGACAAACTGTCCATACTATAAAGGATCTTGTTGTTCGTGTGCGGTTTCAATTGATTTTGGTTCTGGGTTGTGTTAACAAGTATAGAAATAAATAATAAAAAAATAAAAAAAATAATGTCTGGACAAACAATCAACATACAGAGATATGTTGGCGATGTATCAGACGTAGCATGTCTGTACTGCATTATTCTTTATCCAACTCTGCCTTTGGCTCTGAGCCTGGCAGCACATCTTCTCCTCTGGCACTGTCTTCTGTCCATCTGGTCCCATCTGACACACGCTGCTGTGGACACCATTATATAAACCGCTTCATTCTCTGTGTCCGTCATCTCTTCCATTCCTGAGTGAATCTGCCTTCATCCTCCTTTTCCAACGGGGTGGCTAGCGAAGAAGGGCCCACTGTGGACTGAATCGAGGGGGAGCGCTGGTTGTCACATCTCAGTGTCCACGAAGTTGGAAAGTCTCTAATTTTAGCGTCAGCAATGTAAGCCAAAGAATAATTGCAGCTTTGTTAACCAGTTCAGATGAAGGGCAAGCTGGGAGATGTCATCTCAACGAGGAAAACATTTGTAGCTACAGAGGAGCACCCATAGGCCTCCTGCTGTCCGTGTCTCCTCCCTATTTGTGTCCCGGCGTCGCCCTCACCTCAAGCTGTGAAACTTGATGCGTCTGCAGGCTGTGGAGGAGACAGGAGGCTTGTGGGGCGACGGGACAACATGTCCCTCCTCCTTTGCTCGTCATTAGCACCAGTGATGAGCGCCGGGGGTCAGCAGAGGTCAGCGGGTCACGCCAGTTCAGGAGCCAAGTCTCACCGTTGTTTTCACTTGAGAACTTCTAAGGATGAAGTGATAATTCACTTCCATTTAACTCAAGACCAAAATGTACCCATTTACTCAAGTTACCGTGAGACTAGGCTAAGTAGGAGAAACTGGGATTGCACTTCCAATTGATAACAAGAAAAAAGAAAAAGTTTACACTTCATTAAAACTACAAAAAAAACATGTTCCAAGACTTGGTGTCATACATAGAAAGTGAAAAGGGGACACCATGTGACAGATGCCAAAGGCCATGGCATTGTTGATGAACCCCCTGGGATCTAAACCCTGCAACCTCATCTTCAATGTTAAAAACATTCAAACTGTGGTGCTACGGTTTAAAGGCAGCAAACAAAGAAGTGAAAGAAAGGGCAGGTCCCCATCAAACTCGTATCTCATATATAACCATTAGATTTAGTTTATTAAAACAATTCAAACTCAAGGTCTGCGTACTTTTTCTCTCGAGCGTGTGACCAAAGGTCTTCATCAAATCCCTCCCTGGGACAGCTGAGCAAATGCCATGCACTAACGAAGACCGTGCGATGCGTTTAACGTTTAATGATGGGACGCAAGCAAAATAGAGAGAGAAGAAGATGATGTTGGACCCTCAGGGACCTCATGTCAGGATCTATTCAACTCTGAAATACAAATGTTTACAAATTACAAATAGAAGACATTTGGATCACTTGCTCGGCTTGAGGGGAATATCATTAATATCTACTGTGGTAATTTGTTCCTTATGCGTTACCGTACGGACAAAACAAACCACATCTCCAGCCTCCAGCTGTGATCTGGCCTTTTACAGAAGTGACAGGTTGCCCAGAACTAATCGACACAACGGGGAACGCGATCCTTCTCATGCTCCGTCTTCCATCTTTAAGATGACGCAGAAGAATTGTGCGCGATGCTTTGCTCTGGACGCCCAAGCCTCGCGTGTCCCCGGGCCCTCATGGTGTCCGTGCAGCCTCGCCACCAGACTAAACACATACAGTAGCGAGACAAGCAAACGCCGCGCAGCTTTTGGATCAGGAGGTGCCGACCGGTGGAACGTCCAATGGAAAGAACAGCGAATGGTCGCTCGCAGACTGCGTAACGTCGCATTTCCCCCGTGTTTCCAAATCCATCCTCGGAATGAAAATAAAGTTGAGGGAGACGGAAGATTAAATACCGATATTTGTTTGAAAATGTGTCAGCTACAAGATGACTTACTTAAAAGAACTCGCCAAGGCGTTTCCTAGTCTGAGGAACTGGGCCACCTCGAGGATCCCACAAACTGATCCTAATGACTCTCGTCTGTAATTAGTTGCATTTGTCATCGGAGCAGCTGGCCAAAGCCTCATCGGCATTTCGAGTCAGTCGAACCTGCAATTAAAAAGACAGCTGGGAGGACGAGGTCTTTTCTTACGCATACGGGTGGCCGACGCTGCAAGACGAGGAGCGAAGCATGCACGAGAGCTGCCGCACACCAGAATGTCACTGCGTGGAAAACGAGAAGGAAAATAGATAGGGTTTTGGTTTTTTTCTCTCCCAGATATCAATCCTTCCTGACATTTCAGTCCTTTGTTGTGGGCGAAAAGCGGCCATCTTGTGGGCTGGCCTTTTCTAAAAGAGGGAAAGTTCAGGGCTCCACCCTCTCCCCTGACTTGACCTCACCGTAGGGGTCGCGGGGGTCACGTGCCGCCACATAGCAGAGGTGACGAACGCGTCGACACCTACGGTGAGCTAAAGGTGAGACAGGCAGTCTGCGTGTCACGAGCGCGGTCGTTAGCGCATCCCCAGCCACCCAGGAACAATAAAGAGGTCAAATTCCCGGCTTTAACGTCATTCCCTTTTCACTTGTGGGAGCCATCGGAGCTCTTTGCGGCAACTGCAGGATGGTAAATATTGTCCCGCATGTCTCTGTTTAACTTTACTCTCTCAAGGAGGCAGAGATGTGCTCCTTTTTCGTTTGCCTGCGACACAGCGTGGTGTCTCAAGCCTCCGTGATTTACAGAGGCCGTGTCAGCGTACAAAGCCCAAGGCAGCGGTAGTATTTACACTGTCACTCTCTAAACTCAGAGTTTGACAGGAGAGCAGTGGAATGTGTGTTTATTTGAGAGCGAGGCACGGCAGGATTGGTTTTGTTTGCTTTTGGACTGTTGTCTTAGCTTTAGTTCCACCACCATCAGGGATTCACCGCTGTTTATTTGGACACTAGCTCAGACCTTTGACCTTTCCAAATGGGGGCTAATCCCAGCCAAAGCTACTGTGGGGCCCTAGTCGCCGTTTTCTGCAATGCTGCCTCCGTCTGGATTTAAAGGAGAACTCCACAGATTTTAATCATCAAGGTCTGTTTGCAGGTCTTGGAGAGGACTACTGCATGTCATATAAAGCCTTTTGCAACTCCAGATGGAGCTGCACGAAGATACTTTGCCTCAAGTGATATCTTCTAAATTGGATCTGAAGACTTGGATAGAAGTGAGCTTACCAGACCTCTGTAGACAGTGACAAAAACACTAAAAATCAAATGTCAGTCCCGGCACGCACAGGCGATTGTAAAAGGCGTATTTAAATTCAAGACATCTTGGACACTGAAGATACTGGGAGCATTGCAAATTGGCTCTTGGTGTAAATTGAACCCAGGTCCCCAGAAAATAATATTTAACCACTGGACTATGCCACAAAACATATATAATAAATAGAGTATACATAGACATTAAATGCAGAACACTCTTAAATTATTAGAAAGGACTAGCTTTACCGCCTAGTGGTTGTGCCTTTGGCCGGCACCGAGGGATCCTCGTAGAGTCCAACAGCATAACCAGCTTCATGGCTCTGTCTCGTCTCTGATTGGTGCAATTTGAGATGCTTTGCCCCTTGATTTAATTGCCCCCGGTCTCCCCGACATGATCTGCTACAAGTAAAACAAAACCAAATCTCCAACCAACCTATCAAGGTGGTCGTGGTCAAGTCGAGGTCAAGATGCATTGTGGGTAATGTGTCGTTCCATGTTTTGACAAGGAAGAATTGATTGGTTGGCACCTTTAGTTCCGCTGCATCGATTTTTATCGACACCACCCTTCATGCCTGACACATGTTCGCCTGGCAGAGAAGGAGTTTTTTTTTTCTTTGCAATCTAAAACCAGCAACCAACACTGTTAACATAAAAAAACAGACATTGCAGTTTTTCCAAAACAATACTTTATATTGTAGATGTCAAAGACAACATGTTAGAACAAAGGTTCCCGAGAAAGATTTACTATTTCTGTAACAACGGTGGAACAAGTCAAAAACATAACTGATAAAAAAAAGAAAAAAGAATATGCATTTTATACATAATGTAAACCTAGAACTGATTGATTTTGAACCACAGTGGTCATAGCAATAACTGGCTTATTTAGAGGAATGGACAACCTTAACAACGACCAGGCACCTGGATGGAGTCCTTTGACAAGTCTAGATGTGACAAAAAACAAAGATGTCGTCCAAAAAGTCAGATCTTGCCCGGTATATATTTATATTTAAAAAGAAAGAAAAGTTGTCCATTCTGTTGTAGCTGTTTACAAAGCGTCCCCCCAAAACATAAATACAATACAATCTATTGTTTGTGTTACAAGTGCTAGATACTCTTTTTTGATTTTGTACTTTTTTTGTAAAATATTTAACGACGGTCTTCCAGGTTCGATATTCTAAAAGGTAAAAAGCAAAACATGGAAAGAACCCAAACTCCTCCCAAGCAGAAACAAAAAAAGCAGTAAAAGAGATGAGACAGTTTGGATACAGTGAAAGTACTAAGAGTCCTTCAGTGCTCGATCCCTTGTTCTGATATGTAGTATGGGACACACAGACAGACAGACAGACAGACAGACACACAGACAGACAGACACACACACAGACACACAGACAGACAGACAGACACACAGACAGACACACAGACACACACACACACAGACAGACACACAGACAGACACACAGACACACACACAGACAGACAGACACACAGACACACACACAGACAGACAGACAGACAGACACACACACACACACAGACAGACAGGGAGACAGAGAGACAGACAGACAGACAGACAGACAGACAGAGACACACATACACAGACAGTGCATGCACACAGACAGACAGACAGACAGAGAGAGAGACAGACAGACAGAGAGACACACAGACAGACAGACAGACAGAGAGACACACACACACAGACAGTGCATGCACACAGACAGACAGACAGACAGACACACACACACACACATACAGACAGACAGTGCATGCAGACATACGGATCATGCAGAGGGAAAAGGAATGGAGTGGAGTCAGACCAGGCCACCTAAATCAACAGACAGTCCTCGGACATGGCTTGACCGAACTATGAGGGTTAAAAGAAAAAGAGAAATATATGGCCCCTCTTGATCCATGGAAATTATAACAAAATGGAATGTTACCGATTTCTTTTGTTACCGGACATTGTGTTGCAATGTTGGCTCCTGCTGAGAAACCAACGCATTCAGCAGTAGAAACCCCACCACTGGCACCGCTGTGCAACGGTTCTGGGAATATTCTGGGGCCCGGTTACCGAAAGGCACCTCACCAAGTGCGTTTACATGTCGGCGTATCAAAGAAAAGGTGATTTTCAGGATATTATCATATTCCAACCACAAATCGATTGGATGCATGAAGTATCACAACAATGTGAATAAAGTCCTCGGAGACAAAAAGAGACGTTTGTGTAGGTGCGTGATGTAAAGGGAATGTACAGAAGAATCACGTGCCTTTCACATGAGTTCAAACCAAATAGAAATGTGATGCTACACAATGCCCCTCTACAAATGCCTGGACCATAGTTATCTCTTGAGTACTCAGTGGAATACCAACTTTATGACGAGCACTGATTCACATCCTTTTTGCCTTTGTTCTTGTGCATTTACAAACGAGCAGAGGACACGCGCATTAATTATAGCTTGAACTTTAACCTCTGTGGCCATCTGCTGAAGCCGCGGAAAAGAATGGTGGTTTAGAAGCGCTTCGGCAGAGAGACGCAGCTTCACTCGGCCAGTGGAGGTCAGATACATTCAGTCAAAATTAGAAAGGTTATTTACTTTCAAGTCTGATTGATATTTTAGACAATTTAAATCAGCCTGTGGCATCATAATCGTATCTATCATGAGTGGATATTGTTTAAAAACAATCCTTGCTTCTGCGGGGACGGAACACCTGTGGTCTTTTGGATATGCTGAACAACAGGCATCACTTGGCTGAAGAACGAGATCAGACATGTGAACGAGATGGATTTCAAGGAATGTCGAGTTCAATTAAAACTTGAGGACATTCGGCCAGATAAGGAAATAAGTGATGATCATGTGAAGTCATTTGTGAGTGATTTAGCGTAGGGGGATAGCATGGCCATGTTCCAATTCAAATACACCCATCCCATTTTTCTTGTTTTTTTTGGGGGGTAGGGAGGTTGAACTTGTAAACCTTGAGGAAAAGATGAAGAAACCGCCTTTGGACATTTTCGAGATGTGTAGAATGCATATTTTGAATTTCAGTCTCATATTTCTAAAAAAATAAGTGAAACTTTAGAGGTGGCAGCCAGAATGTGTTTTGTACAACTAATCTACACACACACACACACACACACACACAAAGAAAAACAAAAAAAAGTGGAATATTATGGGTATGTGCCTGAAGATGAGGCTGAGCAGAGGGCAATGGCACACCTGCTGTAACAGTGTTATGGTACCAACGGGATGGATAAAGCCAGAAACTAGTCATCAGTGTTGAAAGACAAAAGGACAACCAGTCAAATGCTACTCAACACGTAACCAACGACAGTAAAAGATGTCTTCAGTAGCACCCTAAAGAGGGCAGACTGTATGGAAGGCCCATGAAAAGTATCATTTTTCAATACCAACTTCAAAAACAAGATCGTAGCATTTCATTATGTATAGATATATAGATATATATATATAATATACTCATCTTTTCATATATAAATCTACTATGAACAGACAGTAAATACACAATTGTCCATCATTATACAAAGTAGAAACATTTGCAACCCAGCCCTCCCACAAAAAACCGTGAACCCAGAAAACATAGTCACGTACTGTCTCGTAAAAAACGGATCTGAACCCTCGCCTGCTGTGAAGTGTCTCAGCTTTACAATGTAACAGAGACAACCAAACAACAATACAAAGGTACACGAAGAAGACACTGGAGTCCACTGACAGGCCAGCAAAACCAGAAGAAAACAACAAAAGGTAGAGTAGTCATTGACAAACGTGTGTGGCAGGAATACTCAGGAGATGGACGTCCAATGCACAGGAAACAGGAAACACCGCAGCGCTCTGCTTCCTGTTCGCCGACCAAATACGTTAAACGTGATTAGCTTGCAGGTGAAACAAAGGTGAGCGAAGGTCGTTGCCCAGGGGTCAAACACAAGTTGGAGAGGTGGTTACAGTCAACTTCTGCACACAGGGACAGTTTTATCAAACATCAACTTGCACATGTATTCTTTAAAAAAGGACAAAAAATGAGCATGCAATTATGGCTTTTTTTTTACCTGGCTCTGTTTGTGGGCTGTATGGTTCGGCTCCGATAGCCAGTTTAGTTTAAGTTAAAAGGCAGGGTGGGTAATGTACAATATTAAAAGTTGTTCTTACATTTAGTAAAAGTCCCTTTACAGGCCGACAGCAATCAATAAATCAAATGCTCAAAGACAATATTGATATTGTTTATAGATTTGAGAACATGTTGGGAGGATTCAGCATCCAGAGCAGAATCTGAGCTACATGTGCTCTTCAAAGTTGCACGTGTAATCATTGTGCATGGGCGTATCCCACTGGCTGGGTCACTGGTCAAGAGAAATGGAAGATTAATAAAACAAATTAAATAAAGAACTATAAAAATATGCATCTCCAGGAGAATGTTTACAAAGAGCAGCTTGTGCTCCACTGTATATGAACAGATGTACACACACCTGCCTCACAGCACTTGACATTTGGAGAGCAGATGTGTCGGGACTACAGATGTTGAACCAGCTGTGAGAGCCCGTGCAGCCCTGGAACAAGTCTGGAATATCCCAGGTGGTTTTGTCGTTGTTACCACAGAAACACAGTTGTCTTAAAGCGATGGCCGCTTCAACACATTGGCCCATATGAGTTAACGGTTATTCCCCTCTGTTCCTCTGGGTAGGGGGTTGTCACAACATGTATCTAAGGTGCAGCCGGTCCTCCAAGACGTTCCCTCTGGCTACGGGGACCGGATCTGATACATGGTTCCACTGAGTAATACGAATCAAAACTGGAACTTCCTTTGAAACTGAACCACCTCCAACTTGTGGCTGGGAACTAAACCTTCTAAAATAATGTAGGCAAACAAGGAAAGATGGAGGTACAGGGAAAGACAGCAGGCTGCTTGCAGGGAATTATAGGTTAACATGCCAAGGTACTCCAGTCTATGTGCCAACAACATGCAGGCATTGAATGTCTTGCCAGTATAGAAATATTTAAGGGGTCCGGGAGAAGAGGCCTCGTTCCAAAACCTGTTTTTTTAAGGCAAAGCTCTTTCAGTAGAGTTCAACAGAAAATCCACCAGGTTTAAAAAATTTAAAAAAGGCACGGACGCACAGTCTTTCACTGTCAGTCATTTTGGAATCAGAAAACCCGCCGACATTTCTCATCTCATCTTCAACCACCTGTAAGAAATTCTACCACTTTGTTCCATTTGTCCGGAAATCTTAAAATAGCAGAGATGATTCATCCACGAGGAGTCACAATCACAAGAGCTCCGGTGGTTTTTTGATGAGAAGTGAGAAGGTGACGATCAAGCGCAGAAAGAACAGAACAATTAGTAAAAGTAGATGACGACGGATCGTTCTCCGACTGGCATTCAAAAAGTACATAATGTCTAGTGTTTTAAAAGCACTGGCACTCGAGGTTGTCATTGTGGTACGGTGGAGTCGGTCCTCTTACATCCAAGGTCTTGAAGAGACGATGCAACGCATGTACGCTGATCAGTCTGTGCACTGCTGATCAGCGGACGCGGCGCTCGTCTTCAGTGTTCCGTTTTGCCTCCGAGCGCCACGTTCACCAGCTCTGCTCGTTCTCACCCGCAACAACACGCCGACTGGGGGGGTGGCAGGGGTGAGACACGGGAGTGGCATTTACATTGACACCGACTGGGTGAGGACACTGTCAAAGATGAAGACTGAAAGGTGATGTTTCTTTACATGGTAGCTTCCTCTTCCATGGGTTCCTCTTCAGCCCTGGGGAAACAATGATACCGTAAACGATAATGCCACAATAAAGAATTGCGTACAACCAAATTACCGTCATCAAAGAACAGGTAGTGAGAGACGACACTAATTTCTTTCTGTGTGTTCCAACACGGACAACTTCACGCAACCTCACGTCACTTTTAAAGGGTACGCAGGAAAACGCTAATTAGCCTTCTTGACGAGAGTTGGAAGAGAAGATTGATACCAACCCCCTCCTAGGAGAGGTACTGATCTTCTTGTCTAACTCACGGCAAGAAAGTGAATACACTTATTCCACTAAAAAGGCTGAACTATTCCTTTAAACCACACATAGATCACACTGTGTACCTCTTTCCAACAAGCTTGTTGGCGACGGACAACGAGGCCATGGCGGAGACGGTCTCAGCCTCCTCTGCGTCACGCCGAAGGGCTTCGCTCAACGAGCAGCCGAGGGTGGAGGCGGAGCGCTGCAGCGAGCGCCAGTATTTACCTTCGAACGACAAGCACAGGGCGAAGGTCAGATGCTTCGCCTCAGAGAGATCTAACGAGCGTGGCTCTACAGGTTTCGCATGTGGAATATTAACAGATATAATATCGACAGATGCTACGCATAAAGTTAGTCATTAGACTAAAAATTAAATCATATATCATTCAATTAGATAAATACCATGAAATAAAATCTGATGTATTCTGTAAGTAGGTTTAAATATACCACTCACTGTGTATTTCAAGAACTTTCTCCATCGAGTGGACAGCGTTGGCATTCGGTATCTGTTGCAGCACCTCGTCAGGAATGGGGTCCAACTGGAAAAAATAAAAATGTCATCACTTCATCAATTTATCCTATAGACCTTTGTGTGAAACACATACACATATGAATTCTTGAGGTAAGGCCAAACACTTGTTTTTGTGAGGTTACAGTGATCTTTGACCACCAAATCCGAAGCAATCCATCCTTAAGTCCAATGGAAGCTTCTGACAAATTTGAAGACACTCCCTAAAGGTGTTCCTGAGATATAGCGCTCGCGAGAATGGACCAGACGGACGAAGAAGCCCAAAACATGGCTGTCACGGGCCCAGGCATAACAACATCAAAACACTTTTTCCACCAAAAGCGATTTGCAGCGTCCACTAGCCACATCTTTGAGACACTCACATGCTGAAATGTAACTGCCGGGTCATACATCTTGACAGTGTACCTCTGCCTCCTGAGAACACAAGCTAAGTGCATTCAATGTATCACGGCATTTTTATTTTTATGTGTGTTCAGAAGCGCCGCTCCAAAGCACAGCAGAAACCTCACTTGAACTAATGTGGTTCCCTCCTGGTTTTAACGGATCTCTTTTGAATGTGGACCACAGCCCGGTGTTGAATCCCTCCAAGGAGGTGGGGAGCTGAGCTCGAGCTGCTGACACAATAGAAAATAGAACTGCAGATGCACAAGCTCCTCCCACTCACTGAGAGCTATGCTACTCTTTGACACACACACACTACAATGTGTGCTTTGTACTGTGTCCCACTCTTAGGACACGTTCTCACGCACAGACGCATGCACACGGAAACCTACTTGCTCACGCATACTCATGCACACACTCAACACTCAAACACACACACACCTCAGGAAGTACAGCTAAGCATGCAAAACTCTCCAAGCCACAATTCAGAGGAAACAGGGCTATTCCCCAACCCGGAACGATTCAATTTCCCCTTTGGTCGATTGCACGTATGACACTTTCTCATTCTCCCATTTTGTCAAACAGGCCCATTCAGCTCTACATTCCAACACAGACGACAAGCATCCTTTTTCTGCTTCATCATAACCCCCAACGAAATATAGGACCAACGGAGAAACATGTAAAGAGAGACATAGAGGAAAAGCTTGGCCAGAGATGTGGGAGTAGAGCGCCAGAGAGAAAAGGAAAAAGCCATCGTCTGTGCGTCTCGCTTGGCCGAGGCTGGAAGTTTTCTCTTAATTAAAACAAATAGTGTGTGGGAGGGGTCAGCGGGGGCGGAGGCAAGAGGCAGTCTGAGGAGAGGGATACTTTAATCCTGCTGTGGCACGACAGGCTACATAATGCATAGAGGACGAGACAGAGGTGCGTGCGCACAGTGACACACTTGTATTTATATTGGGTTATTTGCTCTTTGACTGACACTCATCCAAATCAACTGACAAACATGTCAGAGGAGTGGGCTTAATTGAGCCTTCACTAAGCCCCGCCCCCCTTGCTACCCCACCAAGCTGTCAGAGCTACTGTGGAGCCTGCACTGTCACTAACGGGACACCCTATAGAAATATAATCTCATTTTTGGAAAAATCCAGGACGTCAAACTGATTCAGCCGTGAAAAATAGATTAAAAAGACAAAGATTGAAGCTACAGTTCCGATTACAAGTGAAAGAAACGCCAGAACATGCCTTTAGAAACGTATATCTCCATCTAACCTCTCCATTCAATGTGCTTGCCCAAGCAGGCGGAATTTAGCTATACGGTTCAAAACTTTATCCACGCAGTTACTAATTTTTTCTCATTGCAACAGATATGATGAGCCCTCAAGGAACCGCCCTACTGTTCAAATAACAAAAAAGGGTGTATGTTGGTACACTATATGCTATAACATGTAAGATGTATCAAAAGAAGATAGGTGCGATAACAATAGTGCTCTAAAGACACCTGTCTGGTCGCCATTAGTCTGTTTCCATTGGCTTACCGTATTTTCCGCACTATAGGGCGCACTGTCAATGAATGGTCTATTTTCGATCTTTTTTCATATATAAAGCGCACCCGACTATAAGACGCATTAAGCGAAACAAAACAGTCAGTCAGTCAAACTTTATTAAACGTGTTCACAATAATTTCGCCAGAGTTGAAATATTTCAACTTCCAACGCGAGTTGCAAAAGTTTCGCAACTCGCCAGCCAATCAGCGTTGAGATGCTCCGCCCGTTGGGCTGCTGCTGCTAGCGCTGGAAGCGGAAGTTATCGAGTCGGAGTCGGTGAAACTCCCCGAGCTGTGTGAGCCTACGGGTGATGTTATGAACCCAAACACCAGGGCGTTAGATGTTCCGACGTTTATGGGATGTCCACAACAAGTATAAAGCAGAACTAGTGGTTATTTCGACCGTGGTGGATGGAGGAAATTATAACTGTTTTTATTGCGAAAGACACAAATGAACACAACTTGACTGGCGAATAAACTGACGCGAGTTATAAAGCTGTTTGGTGTGAACGCACCATAATGCTGCAAGCGGTGCGGCTTTGTAGTTTACCAAAGTCGTACTAAAACATTTTGACAGAGCGCCGTGTACCACACAAAATCGCTTCGAGGTCAGTAAGCACAACCAGAATTAATTCATAAAAAAGGCGCTCCGGATTATAAGGCGCACTGTCGTTTTCTGAGAAATTTAAAGGCTTTTAAGTGCGCCTTATAGTGCGGAAAATACGGTATATATCAAATGAAAAAGCACTTTTCTAAGAACCACTGGAAGCAGAACTGTCCATTTCAACTCTGATTATAACCGGAGCGACTTTTTAGTGTCATGCTGTGTTCAGACTGACTAAATTACAGAGGCTTCTGGCAAAGCGCCATCAACCTGCCAGGGACTGCAGATGCATATTGACATGATGGCAAGGTCCTGCACAAGTTGCCAGAAGACATAGACCATGTAAACACTTGAAAGTGCACACTTTCATGAATCAGGATTCATTCATTTCTCAATTGATTGGTGTCAATCTACGGTTTGACTGACGATTGGGAAGCAACTTCAAAAAGCTGGCACCTGGGACAGCGGCTCAGAGTTGCCAGCTATGGAAATCGTCTTGCAGAGGACTTGGAAGGTTCAGGCCGTCCAGAGAACTTTGATTGTGGCTGAGGTGGGAGACAGGAGTACTTATGTATCACTCCCATCCCCCAAAAATTCCCAGCCACTCTGGGGACTCAAACCATCACTCTTTCAGACAAATCTTCTCAAACATTCACCATCACCCTAGCCAGTCCCAGCTCAGCACAGCCCAGACCAGACCAGACTAGCCCAGCTCCCTGTCGGAGCAGGGTCAGGGGTTCTCTGGGGTTTCGTGGGGTTCACTACAGAGTAGGGTTGGAGGGGGGAAGCCTGTCAGCTTGATTGACAGCTGGGCCTCACGCTTATAAACTTTAATGGCTCTTGTCAGGGTGCTCCAGGGGCCCCCACCTGACAGGTATGGCAAACACACAGACATGCATGTGCACTATATACAAGCACACATTTGTCTGCCACATCATCCATGGCGACATTTCTGTTTATTTGAGTTTGTGGTCCTGGCTGTGCCTGGACCTCGGCAACTTTATACCATCAGATGTGCCGCAGTCTTTGAGAGACCGGGAGAGAGTAATGCCCTTTAAGGATGGTTTGCTGCCACTGTGCTGATTTATTTCAGAGGAAGTCTATTTCTCTGTGTGACACGGCCGTCCAAACGCACCAGACACGGGCCAACAGGGAACGCCATGAGCAAAGAGTGAGGAATGTGCCCCGGTAAAAACATTCCAGAAGGGAGGCTTTAACCAAAACAGTGGGGAGAGGAGGAAATCCACTTGTTCAGCGAAAGAAAAGTGCACAAGGCACCCACTGTTTACGGTTGTGTCCATGTGCATATGTTGGCAGTCTCTAAAACTGGTTGATTATGTTATGCTAACTGGACATGGTAATGATGTGTATTGTGCAAAGCCAATGACCTTTTCGGAAAGGAGGTGTACGTAGTCGGGGGCTGGTGATGAATACTCAGGCCCTAGAGCGGTACAGGTGAACTCGAGCGTCTTACTGTAACTGGAGTGTAAACACACCGAGTAACCTCATTGACAGCTGGTAGCAATTAGCATATTAGCCTGTTGTTTATCAAATAATTGCTAACAACCGTGCTCCGAACCGGGCCAACATCTGTTTGCGAGCAATCATCAATTAGTCCCGAGTTCAGAGTTGACTGGTGTAGTTGCCAATGCATCATTCATGAGCTATTTAACTAAAAAGACTTCACGATTACGCACTACAGTGGTGGGGGTGAATTAAAGAGCCTGTAAAGTCCATTCAGCAATTTCCATCCCTCTCTTTCCCAGCTAATTTGAGCTGCTTTCAAAGGAAACCTAAAGCTCATTATGGCAAAAGCTTGTCTTAACCTGCCAATAAAAGTGCAAATATATCCCTCGCACTAGCGAGCAGTAAAACACTGGAAGTACACAGGAGGTGAAGAGGGTATAAGGAACACCTTTAGGATATTTTGACCAAAAGCTGCCTCTTTAGAATGCCAAACAACAAAACCATTAATTATATAGTAATTATATAATTATAGATGAATTTTAATAGGCCCTTTACTGAATATAAGACACTGTCTGTGGGCTTTGCGGCATTATGTCAATTCTAAATACTTTTTTTTTTTAAAAACCCTTCTGTACTTGTGCAATAGAGCATTGGTTAGTCCAAACTGTTAGAACAAACAGCAAGCCTAACCGGCATATACAGTATAATTCAACCCACATTTCATGGTTTAAGCTACAGTATATACTACAGTTATGGTAATGTCTTGGGTTCTGGACAGCTCCAGACAATACAAACCCTCGGGCAGTTTTGAATCTTTCTAAACAAAAGCACAGCTGACCAGCTAATGCAGCTGTGGTCCCATGCCTGAGCCTACTCATTTTGCTCCATTCAGTCGGCCCCCACACACAGAAATAACCCATAATAACTCATAACACTCAGTGGACACATTCAAACAAGTCCAAACTTCATTCGAATGTTGGCCAGATTTTGGCTTGTTGGTCAAACTGGTGAGGCTACATAAACCTTATATTTTATATAAGTCTTGTTTTTCTTATTCTGATTCCATTCGCCATCTGAGGCCATTGCCAGACATTGTCAGCAAAGAAAAAAAGGAAAGCAAAAAAAAAAAGGCCTTTTATCTCCCTCCAGCTCAATCCCTCACTGACGTTTTCCAGCTACATTCCAAGTTCATTACAGAGACCTTCGCTGAGATTATGATAAAAACACTTGCTTCCTGCCATTTTGATCTGATCAGGGACATTTTAGCCTCTCTTTTTCCCCTTTGCTATCAGTTATCAAAGCTCCACACAACTGAAGGATCTGCCTTTGTTCAAACAGCTGACATCACTTGCTGCCAAAAAGCCAACCGGGGCAAGTCATGAGAACTCCACTTCTTGATTTGCTTTGTTCGTCAATCTATCAAAGCCATCTTCTGCTAGTGGGGCTTCTGTCATAACTTTGATTGTTTCGATGTAAGTTTAGCTGAAACCTCACAAACGACTTTTTTCAAATGTACCTCTATGATATATAAAATGATGCATATCAGAAAGCAATATAATCAAGTTTTCTAAACCTGCATATGATTAAGAATTCATAATCTTCCAGACTTTGAAGACCTGCAGAGGTAGCGTTCTCTGTGCAGCTGCTTTATGACAATAGCTTCATCCTTTCTACTTCAAATGATTACTCCATTTCCCTATATTATCTGATCCCGGGGCCCAGGCTGACCCCACTGGAAGAGGTGTGAGGGTAACCAGATGTGTACCAGTGAGGGGGCCCCCGGGTGAGAGGGTGAGAGGGGTGTCCTGCAGGGCTGATTCAATTGACGCTCCCTGCCTCCTGCCTATTTTCACATTTCCAGCTCCCCATGGCACCCATCCAGTGACCTCCTCCAAACCCCTGCTGAGGCCGGCGCTCTGCAGGCTGAAACCCAAGAAGCAAACCCCCCGATCCGGTTCATTATTTTTGCAGCAGGGCGGTACTGTGAGTAACGAGAGCGTCCTTCAAACTGGAAGTCCCGAGTACAAACCTCCGTGACAGCTAAAAGCATCCGCCCTGCTGAAGTGTCCTTGAATTCCTGAATCCTTACCAGCTGTAATGGTAGTGTTGCTCTATGACTGAGTCACTGGTGGGCACAGTGCAGGTAAACACAAGTTATTAGATGAAGTCTTTAGTCTGTGCATATCCCCTCCTATGTTGGACCAGCAGAGCGGTTAGTTTTCTGTGACTGGTTTGGCACCCAGCGAATGTTTTCGAAAGCATTTAAGGGTTAACAGCGTTGCCTCGTATTCCGCTCTGCTTTAACTAAACACCAGTATGACCAGCGGCCCTTTTAAGTTCCTGCATGGTAAATCTGTCTGCACTGGTCAGTGTCTGCATGTTCCACCCAACAGTGGGCTGGTTGGTCACAGTGACAAGAGTTTTTATTAATGTGTTCTTATGTTATTGTTCTATTTGTTTTGCTCTCACTCCAAGATCCACATGGAACACGGCCACGCTGTTTTTCTACGATTCCAAGAACTCATTTATAGCTCGAGCTGTCAGCTGGGCTGGAACCAGAGGACTAGGAATGTACAGATATCACCTCCAACAAGGCAGATAGATACAGATTCAGAGCGAAGCATGGAAGTACATATCAAATCGGTAACTTCTATTCATGCAGGCTTCGTTTGTTTTCAAATCAAGGCGGACAAAAACATTATTTTGTCCAATGGATACATTTAATGGAACACAACAGTTGTTGGCTTACTTCTGAATTAGTGCCACCTTTACGCCAACAGATAGTCCAAGGTTAGTTTCAAAACAAAGACAATGGCAAGAGTGACAATGTTTAATTGTCCCAAGACATTGACCATGCACGGTCTTTCATAAATTCCACACCAATTCATTGTTCCTCCATATTATGATGCCCACAATAAAGTCCAACAACGAGTCTCCCTTTATTCTCTGTAAGCTATTGTGTGTACCGAATGAGAAGTGTAGACCCGTGTGCATCAGTGTAACTGTTCTGGGCGTCTCACTGGGCAGACGGTAATGGCTTTAGCAGGACCAGTAGCCATTCCAATGCTACTGGCACTACGGGTGTGCTCGTGGCTGGGCCTGCAACAACAACACTTGAGACTTGCTCCGTTTTTTTCAAAATAAAGTGTCTGTCTGGATATTCATTGTTTATGTGTGGTGATTTCTGACTTGGCATTCTTGGGGCTAATATTATTGCCAAGTAGAAAAGCATTTGCTCTCTTTACGTCATTATTATTCAAAAAGAGTGAATTGGCTTCAAGGTGTGTGCACTTCTCAGGCATACATGTGAAATATGCATTCACCATTCCCATTGCATTGTCTTGAATTGAAGAAAACCCTATGACGCCCACTGTATTAAATACAGTTACGAATTTATACAACCCACTCGAGCTGCCCCCTCGTTGTCGTTGTCGATCGAGTAATTGTCATTTTTGTCCCAAGTCAACGAAGATTTCTTTCGTCGATTCGTCCTCGTTTCATGCTTTTTTTTCAGGCTGAATGACTTATTCCCAATAAACGTGTGAAGATATCTCTGGTAAAAACAAGATTTGAAGTAATGCTTTGGTGTGTTTCTTTGTGTAGAAGCTCAGTTTTACGTATGTTTTTTCGATTAAATCAACTGCTCGATTAGTTGACAAAATGGTTTAAGCACTGGTCGAATAAGAATGTCTTTGGTCGAGGACAGATCCAGTCACTCAAGTAACATGTAAGACGTGGGCACAACAGAATTTCAGACAGAAACGGAGACTCAAGATAAATAACAAGCAGGTATTATGCAGCTATCTCACTCTTCTCTTGGCTGTATGCCTCCATGCAAATGTGTAGATTTGTCCCTGTTCATTAGTGGCCTGGGATGACATGGATTGTGAACAAAACAGCAACAGATTAGTGGTGGACTTTAGAGACACCAGTGTGCTCGGACCCTGTTTGTGCAGAAGTATGTGCGCAAACAAACAGGCACACCTTCTTTTCTCCCCTAAAGCTCTACAATCTCCGTTCTGTACAACAATTCAGTAGTCTTTTAAAAATAAAAGCACGGAGATATCTTTGATGCACAATCTCGGGGGGGGTTGGCGGGGATGAGACTGAGCAGCCTGTCCAAAAAAGCACTCCAGCCTCTCCATTAGCTGGAAGAAAAGAGTGGGCGGCTGTGAGGAGTTGCTATTCTGTTGTGCGCCATGAATCACAGAGGGACGATGTTTGTTCAGTTCCTCGGCCCAACCTACCCACTCCCACAATTAGTCTTCTGCCTGGAAATCCTCTCCCTCTGACGTGTTTGTGCGTGTGTGTGCGTGCGTGTGTGTGTGTGTGTGTGGGGTGTGTGTGTGTGTGTGTGTGTGTGTGCGCGGCGTTGACTTCCTCTTTAGAGACGGAGAGAACTATGGTTTTGGCTCAGATGAAAGAGTACAAGTTCGGCCGGTATTTTTAACTCTACATATCTGTGTAACAGGGCCATCGAATCATCATGCTGCACCTGTGTTCGTTCAGGACGAAATTAGGGTAGACACAATCTCAATGTTGCGAAGAATGTAAATATTACAGCCAAGAGGTGGACTTTTTTTCCAGTTTAAAAGGATAGTTTGGGTGTTTTGTAGTGGGTTTGTGTGAGGCACCGTCATCAGCATGGCGATCGGCACACCTCCGGTTTGGAGAAACAGACAAGGGAACGGGCACGGGAGCAAGAGGGAAGGTACCGATGTGGACGGGGGCAGCACCAAGTGTTTTACTGCTACACTGATTATGGATAACTATCCCAAACAACCCAAACTACATAAAATACATTTCATGCTCACTTATTTGTAGCGTGTTGACTTTGAAACTCAGACAAAACAATTTGCTTCCGGAAATGTAGCCAGGAATAAAAATGACCAGCAACATGAGTGGAACTTCAAATGTCCCGCCGGCAACACAAATAAACCAGATGCTCTTCATCTGCCCCACATGTTCATGCAATAAAACATAAAACTTAATCAAGCTCATTAATGCATTCATTCGAACAGACTTCTGAATCCACATGGTCACCTTGTTTTCCATATTGCTGGTATTAATGTGAATTTATAGTCTCAGGGAAAAATCCAACATGACAGGAATATGCCATTTTATGCTGCAGGGACTAACCAGGTCATCATTTCTAAAGGTTTTATCCCTCAGTCCCTTTTAATCTCACACCAGCCATAGATTTAGTCCACAATTCCAAATGTATTTGTCCAGTCTTAGTGCCTTGCTCAAGATAATGTTTGCTAGTAATGTATCCCTCCGCCTCTTGGCTCTCGTCTTACCTCATTGCCAAGCAGAGCAGAGACGCAGGCTTCAGAGGCATCACATATGGCCGTGAGGTCGTGACCTCCCTCCAGGGCAAGCACCAACCGGCCGCCTGCCAGACCCATCAGCTGCCTGGTCAGGTAGCCAAAGCCTGGACACGGAGGAAATGACAGCAGAAGAAGAAGAAGAAGAAGAATGAGACGGGGGAGCGGTGCTGTTCAAGCTCTAACTTCCCTTTTGGATATTGATCAAAGAAAGAAGAATAGAGAAAAAAGGGGGTGACTGCATCAGAGAGAGGAAGAGGGAAAGAAAGCGCACTGTGGATTTACTGGGGGGCAAAAAAACAAGCCATAATATGAGCCAGGTTTAATTTTAATAAGTGTGGCTTTGCGTTTAGGCTCGTCAGTCTTTGATCTTTTGCTCTCAGGATGAGGGGAGTTTTAATATATGCATTCAGCCATACTTTCTTCTCCCCTAAATTCTCCCCATATCCCCCTCTTCCTGCAATCCTCTCTAACCACCCATATCACCCCCTTAACAACCAAGACCACTGGTCTTATTTGAGATCTGCGGGATGGTTTTAGAAAATCTCTCTGCTGGCACGCCAAGGTCTCGTTCGGAATACGCAAGTCGGAGGCACAAAATAAACACAGAGGCGTGTGTTTGTGCGTCTTTCCTTCTATATTTTGATGCATTGTACAGGCAGGGGATGTGAAAGTCATGAGTGAGACTGTGGTGGGCATGCGTTTACACGTGTATGTATCTTCTGAAAGTTCTTAAGAGACTTTTTATCTACGGGTTAGACAAAAAAGAATGATTAACAGGGTAACTGTGGTCAGCACTTACATTTGGCTGTCAGCTTGTATCCACCCAGGGGTGGAGCATGTCCGTCGACCGCATCAAAGCCCGAAGATACCAGAACCACGTCTGGGGCAAACTCGTTGGCAATAGGCATAACCACCGTTCTGAGAAAAAAACAAAAAACAACAAAATAATGTATTTACCGATGGAGTAGAAGAGAAGCCTCCTATATCCATCCAATAATTGTGGCTTTACTGTAGTGGGGCCTATCAAAAAAGTAATGCTGCATTTCATCAACGGAGATTCTTGCAGCTGCAACAGTAACATCTATTTAATGGGCTGAATGACATACTGAATGAGGGCTACAACCAAGTGTGAAAGTAAACAGAGAGATTCAAGAGGTACAAGCAGTGGCGCACTGAGATCTCAACCATATTTGATAAAGCTACGCATCCCATAAAACATATTTTACAGCATTGCTCTCTCCTGCCAAATAATCAGAAAATTGTGATGTCGGAAGAATGATCGCTGCAGGCAAGCTAAATGCATAGTGGTGGCTAGAGGAGGACTACTGTAATGTATGAGGACTATTCACATATGCACATGGAGATATGCCTTTAGTGCACTTACTGTCCTTGTGATGATGATTGGTGTATGCTGCAACCAGCAGAGATGCTACATGTCTCTGGTGCTGTAGTTTTATGTGTTTTTTCTCATGGTTTTCAAAGCAAACATTTATATGGAAATGGTGGCATA
The DNA here is from genome assembly GCF_009769545.1 of Cyclopterus lumpus. NCBI lineage: Eukaryota > Metazoa > Chordata > Actinopteri > Perciformes > Cyclopteridae > Cyclopterus > Cyclopterus lumpus. Next base: position 19,903,697 of record NC_046986.1, on the reverse strand, counting down.
CACTTCTTGAAGTGAAAAGAAGTTTGGACATTTGGAGGCAGCAATGCACTCGAACATCCTTAAGTAAAAAGGGTAAACAGAAGGGCAGATATAATTGTGTGCGTATCATGTATGTGTTTTAATCATCCAGGGTCATTCTACCTCTGGATGGGTGTGGTCAAAGAGGGCTGTTTGTGTACAGCCTTCCTCTTGCACACAGCTGGTAGGGAGGGAGTGCTTGTGTGCAAGGCGTCATGCACATAAATCCAATCAACAGTGGGGTACAGTGTAATGATTCACTGCAAGTTGTGGCCGGAAAATCTAGTCCGGTTTGCATGGTGACCCCGTCAGAAAGAAACGTGGGTGTTTTTTTCACAGAGGGATTATATTAGATCATATAGCCTAGTATTAATTCATCAGCTTCATTTTATTTTTGAGGAGGATGAACGCAACTTTTTTTTAAGAAAGGTATCCAATTAACAACCTGGTTGTATAAACATTAATTTAATAAATGTCAAAATATTGTCAGCTAAACAGCTCTGAAGACGTTTACACATCAGCATTTGTTTTTGGAGTGAATTATGTTTTTAACTGTGCTTTTCGTCATTAGTACTTTCACATATTTTACTAAAAGGCAACTCATTAAAGCGGCTGAGGATATACAACTATTTACTAGGTTAAATCCCTGTCGTCGGCCCTCTGGCTGCACACATCTATTTGATTCTTTTATTATATCGCAACTGTTGCAAATTTGCATCGCTGCCGGTAAGGACAATTGGATCTCTGTTTGATCCACTGCCATCAGGAAGAAGATTCAGGACTATTAAAACCCGGACTAACAAGCTGAGGAACAGCTTTTTCCCCAGAGCGGTTTCCTCCATCACCCCCACCACACCGGACAGTGCTGCGGGGGGACACAAATAGACAATAACACAACACTTTGTCACTTTTAAGCCATTGCTGCCTGTGTTTTATGTTTTATTTATTTTTAAATGTCTTGTTTTTAAATCAGAATGTCCTGTCTTAAATGTTTTTATACATGTTTTTACCTGTTACTGCTGTACTGACTGAGTTGCCAACTTAATTTCGTTGTATGTGTTTTACAATGACAATAAACATCCTTATCAACTTATCAACTGCAAAACATTCCCAGGTGAGTGTTTCAAATGTTCCAGTAGTTTATTTGTTACGCCTCCCCCTTGTGTAACGGGTCATAAATAGTTACAGTATATACTCCCCAGATGGCAAAACAAGTGTTTCTTTTAGATTTGCTCAGAGGGGCACAGGATTTTTCTGGCGGTCTGGGATATTAAGGCAAGTAGTGTTTTGGTGAGGTCTACGAGTGACGGAGTACCACAGGGCTCCGTCCCAGGTCCTCTGTACTTTGCTGACCACAGGAACACGGTGCTGGTCTGCTGGCGGTGGGGGAGCAGCGTGCCCTGAACTCCGGAGGCCACCGTTTTTTCTGGCCCTTGTTCACCACCAAATTATAACCCGAAACTGTGCACACCACACCCACCACCACAACACAACACCCATACGTACACACAGCTGTCTGAGGGAGAGGCGAGAGGTAGTACTCAAAGCTTATTGGTAGTCCCAGACAGAAAGGACACACTGAGTGTGTGCGTCACTGTGTGTTTTGCATCTGGCAATATTTCAGAGGAAAACGTCATGTAAAGAAGCTGAAGGAATAGGACTGAGGAAAAAGTTGGAGGGAGTGAATTGAAGATATCGAGAGCAAAATGATTACACAGAGAATGAAAATAGTTCTGTTAGCATTACGGCAGGTGCAAATGGATCTAAAAAGGGTAACACCATCCGTTGTTCCACCACTTCATAAACTTTGAATTAGACTTTTATGACAGTTGTGTGAAATGAACGACCACTCTGCTCAGGGAAGTAAATATTTTTCATCGCACACGGTGCATGTGCGTCCGTCCGCCTACTTACCAACTTACATACGCACACAGAGCTCGGGCCCGTTAACATTTGGGCCATAAAAGACTAAAAGGAGGCGGCCACAGGCACGCATGCTGACACGCGGCGCGGGGGGAAACCTTGACCGCCAAGGATACTTGAAGCGCTGAGGGCTCCCCCACACCCCTCCTCCAACCTTGAACACAGACAAGAGACAGTTTTGGTCACGGTGAAAACTGTTGGTGTCATCAGTTCCAGCCCCCACCACTCTGGAATAATATCCTGACATGTAAGGAAATAAAACCCCACAGGAATCAATTAGCAGACGGGCATAAAGGGAAACCAGTGGTTTTAGGCAAGACTAATTATGTGTGAATCAGAGACTATGTATGTGGAGATGAATAAGCCTTTTGTGTTCATTAAGGGAATGGAGAGTTTACGACTGAGCTGTAAGCTACGTGGGCATCCTGAGTGAACAGGTTGCGATCTAAACCGCTGCTGGCTCTCCCACATCCAGATCTTACTGTGAGAGGAATTTCTTGGGGAGGCAAACTTTTGTTTAGTTTGTTTCGGTTTTTGGCAATCGTCATCCACCGTGATTGCAAATGCAACAGGTTAATACAGCGGTAGGTTTTAAAGCATAGTGATATACGTATTTTGAGCCAATGAAAAATTCCTCTCCAGAGACTACTCATCTTTGTGGAATTCCTCCAGTACCTAATTTATCCTTTTTCCACATTTTGATTATGGTTTCTGGTCCAAAGTACTCCAGGATTCTAACATTGAGGGCAAAGGGCTGACGTGTGGTATTGGTGGCGGACCACAAGCTGTAGATTAGACTTCTAAACAAACGTCAGCATCAAGTATCAATTCAAGTGTGCTTTGTTAATATAGAGTAGAATAAACTAATCATCTAATGTTATAAAACACAATTCCATTTCTGCCAAACACATATAGTATCACTCCAATAAAAAGAGTGTGAACACATCTGCGGTCAAGTTTATGTTCGGCAAAAGTGTGACAGGATGTTTTTAATTCTAACGCATAATATTTACCAAAAGATAATTAACCATTAACAGCTGGGATTTTAGCAGTTATCATTGGAGAGGTTCAACCTCTGCAGTTAAGGGCCAGGTGAACAAAATATAGACTCTGTCCTTTAGAGGGAGTACTGTTCATCATACCAGTAAACAAAGGGTTAAACTGCAGAGTTTCCTCCTCCGTTCATAAAAAAAAGGGAAAAGAAAGCAGAGGAGAGCGGGAGGGGGAGAATAAGAGAGCGAAAAACTCACACACGCACACTTACACTTCAAAGCCCTGTCATCTGGTGCTGCGGAAAGCTGGTTTGAATTAAGTTTAATTCTCCTCCTCTCTCGTCTTTCTCAAGTTCATGGTATAAGAGGGAGTGAAAGGAGGAGGATGAGGAGGGGGGGGGGAGAGAGAGAGAGAGAGAGAAAGAGGGAGAGATGGTGCTTCTGGTTTTCATTAGGGCCAATTTTCTTATCTTTTTTCTCTGTGCTTTTCTGGAGACTCAGACTTGATCCCCTGCAAATGCAACGTGGCACAGGCCAGCGGAGGAATGGGAAGGTGCCGGCTGCAAGGCACGCATCGGAGAGGGAGGGAGGAGAGGACCACAACACACAGATACACGCAGAGATTGAAAGAGAGAGAGAGAGAGAGAGAGAGAGAGAGAGGCTGTCTGTATCAGATGTCCATGCGTGCATGTGGTTGTAAATGTGTACGCACATTGATGTGAAAGCTGCACGCGTGAACGTTTGTGTCTGTGTTTTGGTGCTCATTCATGCATCTTCATGGAAGTTTAAACCAGGGCCTTTTGCATTTGGGAGCTTGTGTGCAGCATGTGCACATGACTGTCCAGTATCTGTAACCACGCTTCTTTGTGTGTGCGGCAGATCTACGAGCTGTGAGACAGGCTTGCTGCTGTCCTGTGGGGCCTATGAATTGTCCAAACCTGCGATAGCCTCGGGGGAGTAATAGCGCCGGGGCCTGAGGGGACAACACACCCACAACATGTGTTCTCTTTCACTTTGGATCTTTTCCATAACTTTTCATTTAATTACCTACATTTGCATAAACGGAAAACATAAAGGGAGTACAAGTGTCTTGACGTGTATATATGGATGCATACTATACCCTAACAAAACTACTGTTTCAAGTGGTTACAGATTCATGTTTAGAGAGCGGGCTGGTGAAACGACTCAAATAAGCACAATATACAGTCTTTATATCACAAGGAGTACTACACAGCCTGGGCAAACAGTAATACATGTCAAACGTTTATGTGTAAACTGTATTTTCTGAGGCAAACCAGTAACACTGCAGTGTGTTTTAGTGCTGGAGTAGATTAACACTCCTTCAAATTTAAAAGGAACATCTTTATTTTCATTTGTACACTATATATTTGTGTATATTGTGTCTGCTTTGTGTGTCAATATAGATGGAGAAAATAGTCTACCAACTCCTGTGTGAAGCATACTGCACTGGCTTACTGGCTTCAGTGACAGATTATAAATAATATCGGTAGAATGATATACGTTTATTAGGGAGTTGTCATCGGTGCATTCGGCACACATGGGTAGAATGAGGAGGATGAAGGGAGAAGAGACCATAAAAAGTGAGGAGCGGGAGAGTGAGCGGTCTGGGGTGCATTAACGGGCCAAGGTGTGCTTCCGGGGGCTGTGAGAAGACAGTGGCCTGTCGGTTTGATGCGTTTGGCCTGGGGCCAGATGGACACGCGGTCGCAAACACAGGCTCATCTTCAAAGAGTCTGTGTCGGTGGTGAGTCCACGGTTGTGGTGTGTCTATGATCTGCACCTGTGTGTGTGTGTGTGTGTGTGTGTGTGAGGTTATAAATAGCTCAAGAAAGTGGACCTAATAGAAATCCGAAAGTGGACCGAATAGAAATCCGTCCTGCCATTAGGAGGAGCTCCACAGCCCTCAATAGATCATTTGTCAAACTCCTTGCTGCAGAGCCTTCCCTCCCAAGTCACTTTCAGGGCAGATAGCACCACCGAATCAGCCCCTCAGTCGCATTGTGTCTCTAAAAGTAGCAGGTGACATCAGTGTCTTACCTAAATGCAGCCAGGTACTCTGCATCGCTCATGGGAGGTTCCAGTCCTCCAGTAAAGGCCATGTTCACATTGAAGCCCTCGCCTGCCCCACTGCCCACCTACACCGACACACAGAAACACCACTGGGTTACTTTGTGCAACAGGAGTGGCAGGCCGCCGGCAGAGAGACAGACCGGTGTTCCTCCCCACCTCGTCAGGCGCTCCACTGCCGGGGAAGAAATTCCCGTCATCGTAGCGATGCAGCGACAGGTAGAGAATGCTGGGGTCTGCGTAGAAGGCCTGCTGGGTGCCATTGCCATGGTGAACATCCTGGAAACATTGGGGGGGGGGGGGGGGGCGGGAGAAGGGACTGGTTAGGGCAAAAATATCTTGGGAAGATGTGTCATTAAAATTAGAAACATAACAGAGGCGGTCACCACCTGCTACGATGTCCAAAAGGGATGGTCAGCAGGATTCAATAAAAACCCTCAACTTCAAAAAGATATTCACTTTTGCCAGCAAGACACCATCAATTGAATTACCTCATTGTCTACATCCCGCTTTAATATGCTGATCCTAAAAATGTCGCCGTTGGCTGCCGTGGCATGACATTGAGTTTGCTCGCAGCACTAAAGGTCGCCCTCTGACAGACGGACAGGAAATGAAAAGGCCCTTCAAAAGCTTTTGGGAATGGCCTTGACCAGCAAGGCACACCGCCGAGGAGCAGTGCTCCTAGACACGGCCGAGGCTTTGTCCCACCTCCTTAGAGAAAATACTTTGGCTCTTTTATTTATTTATTTTTTTTTAAAAAGGGACATCTGACCTAAAAAGTATTATAACGTATATTAAGCATAACAAGTACAGCATACAGTTTGTGGCTGTTGTGCTGTATTCACAATTCAGTTGTCGTTTTAAACTTGTTTCAATGTGGTTTATTTAACAAGGTCTATGGCAACCACTTTCTGAAAATAACAATAATGTGAAAACCATTTTATTTTTACTGCCACCCCAACAACACTTGTGGTGTCCATTCCCTCAGTAGACGGTTATTTAACAAGCAAACCATTGAATTGCACGAGGAACTCACCCAGTCCACGATGAGGACTTTACTGACATTGAGTCTCTGCTGCAGCAGCTTGGCTGCTATGGCGACTGAGTTGAAGTAACAGAAGCCCCTGAAAGTGGACAGCAAGAGGACGGCGCTATTAACTTATAATGAAATTATAATGTATGTACTGTGACAAACTATATCTCACTGTGAGAACAACACAGCACACAAGTAGAAGCTTTGATATGACAGCATGTTACAACATGGAACGCAAGCTGGCTGAGCTGAACAGAGCTCCTCAAGAGAAGTGAGGGAGAAAATAAATAAAATAACTGTTGTTAAAAATGCTATGAAACAAGCTGTAGCTGATCTTTCTTTTGGTTGCATTTACTTACATCGGCGTGCTCTCCTCAGCGTGGTGTCCAGGTGGTCGGACTACAGCAAAACCATTCTGTTGGGGGGGGAAAACACAATTCACAAAGCCCATTTAATCACGGCCCACAGAAGTTGATTTGGTCTGACCCTAAACCTGCTCACTCTAATCTAATGACACATACTTTCTCTCGGAGAGGTCAGAAAATGACAAATACGTACATGAAAACTACATTTATTTAATCTTATGACCTCCCGTCGACAAAGCGTGTCAAGCAAAACCAAAACTAATCCTTTAAATAAAAAAATTCATAAAAAGCCCTCAATGCCTTCGTTCAAGATTTAAATAAGAAAGTGTGAGCGCACAGAGAAACAGATGTTTACATCGGGTCAGTTGAGGGAAGCTTTGTTAAGGCAGGGACCTGCGGGACTCCAAGCAACTGTTTTTGGGGGCTGCCACTGCTATTTGGGGACATTAGATAGATGTTTGGGCTGATGCAGAGCGAGGCCAGCCTGACTAATGATGTTGAGTCAGCTGCTGTGGATTAGCAGCCAGCCGGGAGTTTACTGTAGAGACAACTGCCTCAGCTGCTTTGGAAGACACTCATTTAAAGCGGGCTGCATGATATGTATGTAGGTGTATGAGAGAAAAGGGGAAGGTGGATTGTGTCTCGATGAAGAAGAAATTATAACAATGGATTAAAATAGACATGGGTGGAGGAATAGAGAGCAGTGTGTGAGTGTGCACGCGGTGTCGAGTTATTCTGTGGAGTTTGGCTTGTGGAGGATCTTCAGAAGACCATCTGTGTGTGTGTGTGTGTGTGTGTGTGTGTGTGTGTGTGTGTGTATGCACATGTGTGTGTGAATGTGTTTGTGTGCGTGTATACATGTGCATGCGTGTGTGTTAAGATCAGGTTAAGCTGAGGGCAAGTCAATACACGTGAACTTTAACCCTATATTATTCCAACACATTCTCACTCACAGCACGTCAAATGCTGAAGCTCGGTCCTGCGCTTCTAACGGCGCCGCTCAAGGTTCCCCTCCAGCGAAACGCGGCAGGGACTGCTTCCACATGTTATGCAAATGGTGTCTTTTCAAAAGGAACGTCTGTTTTCACAGGGTTAGGTCTAGGCAAGAAAACACTTAGTGAGGCTCAGGAAAAGAGCGTGGTTAAAAACGCCACTGACCAACCGTCGGTGTTTGACGAGTCTGGAGTGAGACCGTTTTGGTTCAATTTGGTGTTTTTCCTCCTGGAATGTGCGATCCATTTGATTTACCTCTGAAGCTTCGATATTACCGATCACACAATGTTCTAGACATTGTGGACTCTTATTTCTTCACAGTAACCCTGCCCGTGAGTAGAAAAAGTACTTAACGCAAGCACATACAGTAAAAAAACATGGCGTGCTACTGTCTCTCAGAGGAACGTCATTAGTCTGTGGCATGCTGGTGCTAAGCTAACGCTAAGTGCGACGGCTGCTCTGCAGGTGGCTGTGGTGTAATGCCAATAAAACAGGCCTGTTAGTGGGGGCTGCTGGCATTTGCAGTGCCCGTGAGCCGGGCCTCCCTGCTGGGTTCAAACAGTGAGCAGCCATCGCCACAGACACAGGAAGGCTGGCTGGTGGGCAAAGCATGACGGGGGCGGGGATGTCTGTCTGGGAGGTGCTAACGAGACTTTGGGGTGGAGGGTTCTGGCAGGAGGTGTTCTTGAGGTGTTTGGAGGCGTGAATGGGGAGTCCAGCGCTAGATGGCTGTAGTCGCTGTTGGCCGTGACAGGGTTCGAGTAATCCATTAGCGACTAAAATCCAGCCCTTCCCAGTGCTAGCCATGGATTTATCTTGGTAGGGTCCATCTGAGCTTTGTTTCGTGTTGCTCCATCTTATTGTCGCGGTTATGAAATGCCTTTAGTCCCTAAAAATCAAGCCCAGCAAACAGCCGGGACTTAGCAGCTCATTTGACCCCGTAGTATCCGAACTGACCTTCAGTTCTCCCGAGGCTACTTTGAAGACCAGCTCCACCACCGAGCCGACGGCCAGACGAGCCGCGCTGGATGAATGGACCTCGTTCCAAATGGTGTCGTTGTCCACCTGCAAACACACAGAAACACATGCAGGCATTTGTTGTTTATATCACATTATTAAAGTTGGCAACAAAACATGCAGCTTCATGCTGTTTTTCATTCATTTAGGGACTTCAAATGGTTTACAGTACTGCAGCGTGACAGCGACTGTTAAACTGTGAGGACATTTGAAATCATTTAGATTATGTCATTTCACATCAAAGTTCTTTGAAAGGGGCCGTTTAGGGACAGCTGGAAGGTTTTCACGGATATGGACCGAAACCAAGAGAGACTCTGTGAAGCAGTAACACATATTTAGGAGCTTCATCATACGCTCTGAACATATATTATAGCACACTGTTAGGAGCTGAACTGTGTTTTAAGACATTTATCTTTACATGAAAGCAAAAAAAAGTTATTACACAAAGTATGCATTACTCATTCTGGCATTTATTGTCATGTCATGTCAGTTTTAAGGCGAAAGGTACGCTAGTTTCGAAAACTTTGCCAATCAATTGGTAAGTAAAATTAATTTAAAAAATCGGCTAAGAACTTCAGATATGAATTCCTGGATTAAACATTTTAAATACGACGGAACATTTGAAGTCCGGGTTCAAACAAACTGGAAATGAACACACACACAACACACAACACACACACACACAAGTCTATAGGATTGATTGTAAGCATGGCTGCTCACAGGATAATGTACACACCCTCCGATCAGGCATGGCAGGCAGATGGAGCATGTGATAAACACAGAGAGAAGAAGCTGGCAGACAAAAAGTAGGAAAGGGAGGTCTGTGTGTCGATGTGTTTGAACTGCACACACATGTGCGAAGCGGCCGATGCCAGAGCTCCGGACGAGGCTTTCCGATGTAAATCCGGGGCTCTCCTACTTTGTACGCGTTAACTTTAAGCCGCCAGTCTGTCGTATTTCATCCAACGCTGACGGCCTTTCAGTCAGTCAGCTGGCCGACTGGTAAGGTCACCTCTACCGATCTTACTGGTAAGGACCCGCAGGCCCTTTCAACCAACCAGTTAGTGCGTTAAGCTTTTTTCGGGGCAGCCGGCCCACTTTACTTTGCTCTTGTCTCCAGCGACGGGATTGATTGAGCCTGGAGGAGAACCCCATAATAACATCCACACAGGGAGGAAAAAGGCTCTTTTCAAGCCGTGCCAAGAAAGACCATGGAATAAAAACTGTGGTGCGTTTGCCATCGATGAAAAAAAAAAAAAAGGAGGGGGGGGGAGTATAGAGAGCGTCGTCGATGAGCGATGGAGGGAGCAGAATGTGAAGAGAGCGAGAGAGACAAACCGGCGTGAGTGGAAGGGACTGTGTTGGAACCGAGTCGGTGGTGGAGTCGGTGGTGGAGTCGGTGGTGGAGTCGAGCGAGCGACTGAAGAGCCCAGTGAGTGAGTGAATGGGAAACTGAATGCTATATACAAGTCAGGTTAATGAGCACAAACAGATGCTGCTCTGAAGCAGCATGTGGAGACTGGGTGGTTTATTATTTGCCATGTTGATGTTAGATTTTCGCCTCATGCCGGGAGCGGGACGCAAGTTAGACAGGGAAAAGTGAAAGGGAAGGTGGGTGTTGGTGTGTGTGTGTGTCTGTGTGTCAGAGGTAGAAAAGAGCGGGAGTGTGCTGGTATGACTGAATGATGGGTCCCCATAGGCTGACAGCCTAATTTCAGCCCCCTTCCTCTGTAAATGTGTGTGTGTCTTGTATGTGTGTGTGTGTGTGTGTGTGTGTGTGTGTGTGTGTGTGTGTGTGTGTCTTGTATGTGTGTGCACGACAGGAAGACAACAATTTAGCCCCATTTGCCATTGTAAAGAGCAGAGTAGCACGGAGCTTAGGCTCTTCTTGTTCCCACCACAGCAGCAGTAACCCCGAGGGACGGAATAATGAGGGGGCAAAGAGTGAGAGAGATATGGACATGCAAAAGATTTGGAGATGCAGAATTGTTCCGTAAAAGGCATATGTAGCTGTGGGTGGATTACATACATACATACATACATACAGGTGCGGGACTACTCGGACACATCCATATATATCCAACTCTGAGCAGCCATCTAAATCGTTGCCTTAGCACACAAACATCCCCAAACACACGGCTACACACACACACAAACAAAAGCATACGCCCCCCCCACCCCCCCGAACCATACCAAGACACACACACACACACCATCTGGTTATAATTACAAACACTGCGGAAAGGCAAGCAACAGCTTTTGTTGCCTCTGGTCCTTGAGGGGCGTTTGTGTGTGTGTGTGTGTGTGTGTGTGTGTGTGTGTGTGTGTGTGTGTGTGTGTTTGTGTGTGTGTGTGTGTGGTGGAACATGAACAAATGGGACCATTATTTAGGCAGGGGGCAGAGAGAGTGGGCGAAGGGGAACAGTTATTATACTGCTGTTTGATGATGCTGAAACTATGCTTGTTTGTTTCATTACAGACTCAGATGGAGCACTGTAGGTTGGGTATTGATTAGATTAGCACAGCGTTGTAAAAACACATAACAGTCTATTACAACAATTTTCCACTGAATAAGCGTGACTAACACTCGACGTTTTCCAAGTTATAGCAGGCCCACAAATTAACAACCCTTCATTACCGAGTGAATATTTGTCGGATGACTCAAGCGATTAAAGAAACGAATGTAAGTGACTTACCCCGATGCCTCCGCACGGTAACCTCACAAACATGGGGCTCACTGAACCTGAGGCAGAAACAAAAGACATTTGGAATTAGAAACCGTAATATGGAAACAGAGAAAAGACAGCGCGACCGGTGAAGAGCTAACTTTCTGGACTCACGGGCACCAACGTGCGCTTGACCCCGAGAAACTGAGCATTTGACCCTTTGACCTGATCGAACAGCGAGCGTATACAAGGGCAAGCTTTAATTGGGCAAGGTGAAGGGGGGGAAAAAAGTATCTCATTGCCCTGATCATTAACCTCCCTGTCAAGATTTGAGGCCAGAAAGAGATCCGTTCTGTACTTTTGACCCAAAAAAATAGTTGGTTAGAATTTCCTTGAAATTATTTTTTAATTAGTTGGCACTCAAGCGAGGTCCGAGTCTCAGTGAGCCACCCGCTAATTTGTTAAATATCCATGCGCTCAACGGTGTCCGACCCAGAACCAGATATTTCATATAGTGTCTTCGAATAGTTCAATCGTTGACTAGTTGACTAGTTGCCTTCTCCATTTTTCATTTTTGTGTGTGCGCAAACCCATAATAATAATCCTGTGAGCTGAACCTCACACAGGATTATCTGGTAATTCTCCTGTGTAAGCAGTAATAATGAGGGGAATTTATGTCTCCACTGGAAAGAAAGCTAAGATGACCACTGGGGTTTGCCCCACACACACACACACACACACACACACACAAACACAAAGGCCAGACATAAGTGACAAAGCAGCCTGTGCGACTTCCAGTTAACAAGCTTTAGCAGTTCCTCACCTTATCGTAACACCTCCAGGACTTTATTAGATCGGACCTTTTGTTATGACACGGTTTAAGCATTAAAGCAGATTCCTTTCACAGACGCTGCAGATTCATGGTCTGCTCAAATGGACAATGCATGTAGGCTGTGTGTGTAAAGTACTGTGCACACTTGAGCAATACTATTTATCTCAACAGTCCTTCAGGTCAGGGTTAAAGCTCCCACATTTCAGCAGCATGGCCGGCAGTCGGACTGCCTTGAAATCTATACTGTTGCCACTAGATTAGTCAGAATGTGCACGGAGTGTGTTCACGCATTTGAGTGAGTGCATCAAATGCGCCCTTCTGTGACTTACAGTCCAGTTTCTGCCGCAGCGGGTTGGTTCCGTAGAGCAGGACGTGGGCTTCGGAGTGGACCGTCTGTAACTCCTCCAGCGAGGCCTTCCTGCCGCGGATACACTGGTCACAGAGTCACACAAGATACAAAGAGACAAGACAAAGAGAGACAAATTCAGGATTTGGTTTAAAGCGACCATCAAAACTTCCAGTCACCAAAGAAGACGGCGAAGATAGAGGTATAGTGTTTGAAGTTCATGTCTTTACTCATGAAGAGGTACGGCATGTAAGAAGGCCCGATGGCATCTGCATGTGTACAGTAAATGGAGTTCAGGAGGTGAAAGTGGTTCATTTTAAAGCCATAAACTCAAGATGTTTAGTTTCTATTGGTAAAGCCAGGTTTCAAGAGAAAATACCTAAACACCGCCCCCTACTGGTCATTAAAGCTAACTGCACTTCAGAATTGAATACTGGCATGTTTTATATTATTTCCCGTCTAAATCTGAAAGCCTTTTATTTTTTTATCACAACAGGTTTACACCAAGAGGAAGATGGGGAAATAAATTTTAAAAAACACTGACATGTTAAAAACATGTATTTTCGTGCAGTGGAAGCAGGCCTAAACATTTTTAATGTGGCAAATGTATAAAAACCATGACAGCTACTTTACGTGCTAACCCCGAAATAAGTACTCCGTAATTCAGATGACTTGGAGGACAAAATATTTTTGGGAATACTTGCAGGACAGTACAATTTAAGTCTATTGTTTTAGAAATATTGAATCCATGCAATTTGAAGTTTCATAATGTCAATGTTATCTCTAAAGCACCAAATCACAACACATCGCAGGACTCTTTTCATATGGGGAAGGTCGACACCATGCTCTTTAAAAGTTACATCTATATTACCTCGCAGTGAGCCCTGAGGCCCGTTTCCTGTAGTCGGGACCAGATACTCTGGATGCGGCCAGCGTGCTCTGGGTGGCTGGTGGTGTTTCCGCACATGCACTGGTGCTTCTGCATCAAAGAGTCATACACCAGACCTGGAGCAATACACACACATATAGATGTATTTGTATATATTTTACAACAAGGGCGGCAACAGTTGTTGCCTATAATCACACTGTTGAAGTCCCATGATGTGATTACACGTTGCACCTGTTTTCACCATAAACAAAAAGGTCACGCCGAGAGGGCCAGGAGAGATGAAGTGACTCTGAGGAGCAAATTACACTTGTTGTGGCGCGTGTCGTCACAAGGCTCAGAATACCTAGCAACAGCCTTGAGCGTACAAACATCCGCTGTGTGTTGGCTCATCATGCTGTGTGGTTTTCCTCTAACCTGCAATCAGCAGGATTAGAGTGCGCTGCTAGATTGCTGTTTGCCGCTCCACTTCACGCCGGACCTCTCTGTGTGAGAGCGACGCACGGCAACGCAAAGCGCAATACATGCTGCAGTGTGTGTGTGTGTGTGTGTCTGTGTGTTGGACCCATATCATTAGTATTTTTTTCTACAGACCTGTTGTGAATCGGGGCTTGACGGGCGGCTCCTGAACTACCATGGGGAAGGAGGCCGAGGCCGGGGACGACTGAGCCCTGGAGAGGGGACGGTGTCCAGCGAAGCTGACCAATAACCCGGCTGCTTCCATGGAGGCTTGGTAGTTCCTCAGCTGGTGGATCCGCTGCTGCTCTAACAGCAGAGCCTGCTGCTCACACACAGAGTGACATGTACTGTATGACTGCGGGACTGCAATGTCTTCCTCCTTCCAGAAGGTGGCACTAGATTCTTGCAAATACCAAGCTGCTGTGCTAGACAATACATGCTGCAGGCATAAGAGTTGAACTTGTGTTACACACAGTGACATACGGGATTTTCTCTTCTGTACAGTGTATCGCATGGCAACCTCTAGAATAAGGTATCAATGCAATCTGGAAAATATGACAGGCTGTTAACTTCGAGGTCTAACAATACTGTTCATGTGAGCAATCGGCAGAAAAAGAATAACAACTGTCTCGTGCTAGACAAATAATGAGCCATCAAACTGCCTTCAAAACACGGCAAAGTGAGAGGCACACACTTATTGATGACTTCATTTGAAAAGTGTCTCGTGTAAGAACATGGAAACTTCACCCAAGTGTGCGTCGCGTGCACCTTGGTTACATGTCTGACACTTAGCAATCCCGTTGTTCAATTCGGATGGGCGTGTCTGCTTACATTGGGCGCCATGGCGACAGTGCGGGGAGTGCCTGATTGAATTTGTCTGAGAGGGATGGGCTAGACCGATGAGGACACGGTGTCCTGACTGGGTATGTCTGTGTAGGTATGTCTGCGTGCGTGTATGTGTATGTATGTGTTGTGTGTGTGTGTGTGTGTGTGTGTGTGTGTGTGTGTGTGTGTGTGTGTGTGTGTGTGTGTGCAATACAGAGATATAGAATATATCTCCGTGCAAGAGGAATGCAAAATTGAGTGAGGGTTTCTGTGTGGAGAACATTGTGTATGAATTGTGAACGCATGGGAATGTGATTGTCCATGTGGAGTCGTGCTAGGGAGCAGCGTGGAGGAGGTTCCCAAGCCTTAAGCTATGTATACAAATTAAAATGAAAAACACACTACTCTGCCTAAGCAGAACATGTGTGTGGTGTGTGCAACTAGTACAACCTGCGTTCCACTAAAACTCAGAATATGGACAGACAGTCAAGAAGATTGAATGTAGAGTATAATGTTTCAGTTAGTTACTGCCTCCAGCCGTCACTGGTGTAAGAACATTAATTTTCCTTAAAATAAGAATCACAACATTTAGGCAACCGGTGATAAAATATATATCATTATTATTATTACGTTACCGAGAAGGGATTTGAACGCGAATATTGGAATCAGTTTCATCTTTCCTCTTTTTATTTTGACATTGGAAAGTGTGAAAAGAAGAATACACCTGTTTAATCTGCATTTTAACTGACTCTAATTCAACAATTTCCCCTTATTTATTCTTTGTCTCACTCCCCTCATCATCATTGTATCCTCTTCCCATGTTCCCTGCTTCGCATCGTCTTCTCCTCCTACTCCCACCTGCCCTCCTCTTCCCGCGTCCTTACCTGTCGGAACAGAAACTCCTGCTCGACTTGTCTCTTCTCTCTCTCCTCCTGCTGCTCCTGGGGGTCTGGGGGCTCCTGCTTGATGACCAGCCCGCGCAGAAGCCCCGTCTCCTGGGCGGACGACGACGAGCATGAAAGGGAGAGCCCCTGGTGCTCCCTGAGTTCCTCCTCCGTCTCCTCCGGGTGACTCTGGTGCTGCCTGGCCGGCCCCGAGGCGCTGGAGCCCGCTGCTGAGACCTGATCACCGGGCTTGGACATGATCTAGAGGACGAAAAGAGAGACCAAGCATCAATATTTTTGTTATGGACTGAGCAAGTTTTATGATGCTGCTGCTGAAATTCTCTCAAGAGACCGGTTCAGCAAGGAATAAGAAGATTGGACCAGCTGTTACGGTACTGTATATATATATATATATATATATATATATATATATATATATATATATATATATGTATATATATATATATATATATATATATATATGTATATATATATATATACATATATATATATATATGTATATATATATATATACACACACACATACATACACACACGTACATACTAACTCCATTATTTGGCTATAGTGCTCCATTATTTTGGCCTACACATTTTTCTCAAAAAGAGGAGAAATTAAAGCTTTTCTGTTGAGCCATCAGCTTGCTAGCAAACAATGGAACTTTTTGTAATACAAAGCAGCTGAAACTTAACCCTCCTCTTTTAGAACCTACTCGTAGGTCCTGACAGCACACAAATGGATTTATTCATTTAATTGAATTTGGGAAAACAAGCATCTCCACATTGATTAAACTCTAACACTATTCTAAAATAACTACGAAACTTGGATTAACTAAACAAAGATTGTCTTTTAAATGTCCAACAGAGCTGTTTAATTGAAATGTGGATCGTTTTGCTGAACTCAATTAAATGAATCCTTGTTTAGATGTTGTCTAGTCGTTTAATGTTTTAGAGACGCCATCAGGACAAAAAGAGGGGAAGGAAGACTTGCCATCATGCCCGAGTGAACACCAGGGACAGCAGTGTGCCGTGCATTAACAAGTACGGGTGTTTTTCATTAAAAATAGCCGAGTGCTCGGCTCGAGTACGAAACAACAAACGTAAAAGACCTTAAGGTTACCCAAACAAATGCCAACATTAGCCAGGCACCTTTTGTACACACAGAGATAACCCAGAGCTGTACTCTGAACTCTTATTATTAATTTACTTAGAGATCTCCATAACTTCCATCAGAAATTCCCCCCCACACACACACACACACACACACACACACACAGGTAGTGAACTCAACAGTGCCTGAGCCTGCACAAGAGGAAAGAACCGAGAAGAGGACACGGGGGAGAAAGAGAGGGAAGAACTGTAGAGGGGGCAGTTAGAGGAATCTTATTGTGGCAGCTGTGCCCGTCCCTGTCGTCAAAGACCTCAACCTTGATGCGTAGGTCATGATTGGAGTGGAACACACACACACACACACACACACACACACACACACACACACACACACACACTCCTGGCATATTGCCCAGGGAACAGTCCATTGACGTCAGAGAGCAGGCTCTTGCCTCATCCCCGTCCCTCTTCTCCAAACAAACTCATTCACTCCTGCTGCTCTGCTTCTCGCTCTTCCTCTCCCCAGCCCTCTTTTTAAACAGAGGGAATAGTTGCTGGGATATGAACCATGAGGGGCACAGGCACTACATAAGCCTGTTGAATCAGTTGGAGGACAGAGACACAAAGAGAGAGAGAGAGAGAGAGAGAGAGAGAGAGGGGTGGAGAAGGTGATTGTATGCACAAACACTTGATACTAGTTGTCCCCGTCTGTCGGCCTTCCTCACACATGCACTTCCACAACAATATTATGGAAGTGACGTGGAAGCAGCGGGCTCGGGCTGGAACCGTTTCAAGATTCTTTCGTTCCTTTCTTTGCTGCCAACGTGTCCGACAGTTAAAGCGAACATTTGAGGGAGCAGGAAGGGATCCTTTTCCTTGCTGACTTGACGAAAAAAAAAAAAGAAAAAGGGATCGACGAAAGGAAGATTCACGTTTTACAAAGTGGTGGATGTCTAATGGTGATCAATGAAACTAAAACAAAGCATGCCGCTGGGACATTTGCAAGGATTGTTTGTGATACTGAACTCTTGCATATGGTGAGTAGCAAATGTAATGGCAGCCACGATGGACCTTCTCCGTAGAATTTAAAACAAGAAAGGTAATAAAATCACTGTGGAGACATGCTGCTGTAATGCACTTCCTCACGTTAAATGGAAAGTGTATTCTTTTTTTAATACCTGACTTTATTATGCAGCAAGCAATTGTATATCTTGGGAGTACTTCTATATTGTTCATTGTGCCATGGAATCTGAGAGGCAGTACAGAGACAAATCAGCTGGGGACGTTATTTATTTATATTACATTAGGTATGAACGGGACCACTGGGTATACGACTCAAATGGCTTTGGAACTGTAACATTTTAGTAGGGGGAAAAACAATGCATTTATATTTAAATAAAATTGAACATCTTAGCCAGAGCAGACATATATCAAAGCTATACTTTTGCATAGACTGTATATACAAAGGTTGTGGACTGCGCTTTTGAAGCCAGTTCGACAACTCGTGCAAACTCTACACAGAGAGGCCTGGCTGTCAGCTCCAAACCTGGTACCTGATTCCTGTGAGGCTCATGGGCACCCCAGGTTCCCACCATGCCAGCCAGCGTTTATTAAAGTTGAATTCAACTCAACCAAAAATATTAGTTACTGTAGATTTCTGCTGTGCACTGACGGAGTGCTTATTATTCAAATGGGAAGCCTGCCGATAACGTCTCAAATAACACGGGTCTGCAGTGAGTGGCCTGTGATTGGGTAATCCTGTTTCACACGTGCACAATGAATTTAAAGCACGAGGCCAGAACATGCCCATAATAATTAACTACCCCTTTATGATGTCGTACTGAGAAATATATATATTCTTTTTTTCTATTTCGAATAGCAATTAGGCACAATTCTCATTTTTAAGTCGCCAGGAAAAGAGCGTTAAGAGCAATTAACAGGAGTCACAACAACCGGAAGTTGTCAACGAGAGTCCCTAACAACCCCAATGACACAAGATAATGGGACTTAATCCTACGGGAATATCTGCACACAACACACAAACAACCATCTCCCTCTCTGCAATGACCATATAGTGCTGCAAATTACCTTGTGCACACACACACACACACACACACAAAAATGATGCGCCGAGCTACACTTCCCGGGTGACCATATATGGAAGCAGCTTCCTCTCGAGCACAGTTGCCAGGGTGACAGGAAGAAGTAGGGATACATGAACACGGACAAGAAAGACTTGCTAGAAGACTTGCTGATTGCAGGCTGATTCATCCTTTTGTTGTGTAGATGGACATAAAAACCTACACACACACACACACACACACACAAAAACACACACACACACACACACAAAAACACACACACATAGCAGGCTGCTCCACCACAGCTGTTCAAATGTTGCCTCTGATACCATTTTTGACACATGCGCACATGCATGGATGGATGGTGACCAACACATGCACACGTACACACACACCCACACACACCCACACACACACGGAGCTACCTTGTTGATGATGTGCTGCTGCTGCTGGAACTGTTGTTTGTGTTTCTCCAGGAACTGCTGGTGTTGCTGCTGGACCACCAGCTGCTGCAGGGCCTGGGCCTGTCCACACTGCTGCTGGGGCAGAGGGGCCGACTGGGTTCTCCCAAGGGGACGGTGGCCGCGAGCAAGTTTGGAGACGGAGGGTGATGACAGCGGGAGGCCAGCCAGACCAACTGGGGTAAACACGGAGTGGCCACAGGAGGATGTCATTGGTGGATTTTAACAAGCTTGATTCTGTAGTTTGACCATCATTCATTTTGCTTTGGAATGTATTTAATGCACCACAGATAAATACAGTAGGAAGTCAATGACCCAACGGGGGACTTTACGATGGGATACACAGGAGCACCACCACATGATGGAGTTATTTTCCAGCTATACTATGGCTACATTTATCACTTAACTCATAGTCGCAACAGAGAATTATACTGGACGGTTTGGTTACATTTATCTTTGTGTTCCCTTCCAAGTCATTTAGAACAATTATAAGGTGTAAGTGCCCTTTATTAACAGAACTCCACCAACACGGCAAATTGCAGTTTACACCCATGTCGGTCCTAAATGTAATCCCTTCAGCTTTCAGGCAGAATTGTCATAATTGGCCTATGAAATTGTTGCATTGTGGCCAAATATATTATCTTTTGTGAGGTCACAGTGAGCTTTGAACCCAAAATTCTAATCAGTTCATCCTTGAGTCCAAGAGGACGTTTGTGCCAAATTTGGAGACATTTCATGAAGGCGTTTCTGAGATATCACGAGGTTCACGAGGCCACGGCTGTCGCCATAAAAAGTTGTCTGATGCATCATGACTGTGATGCATCAGCAATTCAAGCTGTTGAGTGAAATGCAAATGGTCACATAAATAGAAACTCCGCCCCTTTAAGAGAAGATGTAGTTAAGTCCCATGTCACGTTACATTCCAAAGTAGAGCTGTTTATCTAAAAAAAAAAATTTTTTAAAAAACTGGTAGTAAATATTTATCTACAATATGAACACGTGTTATGTTTTCATATAAAACAGAGAGCCAATGAAGCAAAATCATACCGTAAGTTATCAACTAAGATTCACTGAACACTGACCCATTGGATTGTGGCTCTGCTCTAGTAGCACCATGTGTTGGAGAAGGGGGTTGTGACCAGCCGGGCCCCCTCCGGCCCCGTCCCTGTCCAGAGCCGAAGACGCCAAGTAGGAGGGCAGGTGGGCCGTGGGCAGGAATGGGGGGGTCAGAGGAATCCCCTGTAGCGCGGGTAACGCCAGACGACTCTCACCATCTTGGTGTCCTGACACCATCTACAGAGAGAGAGAAAGAGAGAAAGAGAGAGAGAGAGATTGAGACACAAGGAGGGAGATGGAGAGAGGCAGATGGACACAGACAAACCAGGGTCAAAAGAGACAGAATGGGAGTGAGATGGAGAAAGACAGGCACACATGTAAGGCACCGTCATGCCAAATATAATGCATAAGAGCGGTTTTGCAAACTAAATATTCTTTGGTGTAATGAGTAATGCTACATTAAAGATTTATAATACTGAGCATTGACTGTACTCACAGCGCTGGCCGGCCCTGTGGCTGGCAGTCCCAGGGTGATGTTGGGCAGTGAAGGGGAAGTGTAGAGAGACAGCTGGCTGACTGAACCCTCCCTTGCAGCCAACCTCTGAAGCAGGGAGGCCTGAACACACACACACACACACAAAAACAACTTTACAGTACATACTCACAGGGTACAGGTAGTGTTACGAGCAGTGCGTTACTTTGCCTCTAGTTTACACACACGAACAAGCGCAAACACACTCTGAGCTTGAGCTCTCCATTAGAAAAAGACAGACAATGCCAACCTCCTCCCAGTCATCTGGTCACCCGTCTGCACGCACGCACACGCACACGCACACGCACACGCACACGCACACGCACACGCACGCTGGCAGTGATGTCGGTTACCTCTCCTGGGCTGCTGGAGATGGTGACCCCGTTCTCACTGGGGATGTTACTGGAGCTGTTGTTGGGGGAGCTGGGACCTGAGCCCGGTGCGCTGTTGCATGCGGACTCTGTAACACACAACAAAGAGATGCTGAGCTTCCTGAAGATGAAATGTTCCATTTCGTGATCGTCCTTCTGTTGTGTATTCAAAATCTAAAGTTTGTATTAGTTTTTAGAAAAAAATCCAAATCCTCACTGAAAAATGTATGATGATGGTGTTTAACCTTATTTGACACTTTTTTGGGAAAATACAAAAATATGGTTCCAGGCAAAATCCCGTCATTGATGTTCCAAGTATGGAGAACAATGAGGATATTTGAATCTCTTTTACGTACTTTCAAAGTACTGGGGTAATCGGATTCTTTCTCCTGAACCAACGGAGGAAATACAGCAACAAGAGTGCTCACCAGCCATGTCTAGGGAACGCTTCTTGGCGGTAGTGATGGGGCCATCTTTCCTGCGGAGAAGAGGGCTGCTGCGGCGCTCCGTCACCTTCTGCTTTAGCCGGGAACGAAGCTTCAGGTTGGGCTCTGAGGCTGTTGAGACAGAGAGAGGAAGCAGGGACATGACGGGGGATTTACTCAAAAGGTGGAGGAGTTTCGGTCTCTATTAAGACATAACTCAAAAGTAATTGAGGCTTTTATCTCCATCCCGTTTACCAAATATGTGGCGCAGCTAAGTGATGGCCGGGTTAAGTGTTTGATTTCCAACTGGGCCACCCAGTCTAAAAATATCCAAGTGTTGCACCCCAAATTTGCCCTGTAAAAGGGAAA
This sequence comes from Cyclopterus lumpus, assembly GCF_009769545.1. Classification (NCBI taxonomy): domain Eukaryota; kingdom Metazoa; phylum Chordata; class Actinopteri; order Perciformes; family Cyclopteridae; genus Cyclopterus; species Cyclopterus lumpus. The sequence continues at coordinate 19,881,947 of NC_046986.1, read as the reverse complement.
ATTACAGATTCCCTGTGAAGTGTCGCTCCGGCAATCAGCTTTCGTGGTAGATTGTCGGGGCCGCACAAGCTTGTTCAGGGGCATGCAGTGGGGCTAATAAACTCGTCCCTATAGGACCACACTGTATGTGTTGGCCCGACAGATCCCGGGGTTGATGTTCGCCATCGTCATGCGACAGTGGGAAGCGCTGAGACATGAAAGGAGGCAGCCAACTGGCAGTTGTCTTGACCCCGCGCTTAATGATGCTGCCTCCGCACTCTGCCAGCTCGCGCTGCTCGTTTCCAGACACGTTCAATTACAAAAACACAGCCACTGTCGTCACGTGTGTCTGTGCGGCTGGCTCTCCATCTCTTCGTTGTGGACTTGCCGAGGAAGAAACGTACTGGCGAGTGCCGCGCGAGGGCAGGAGGGAGATGAGGCAAGCATTCAGTTTATTCTGGGAATCTTGTCAGGTCAGGGGTCGGACCTGGCCTCTTCTGGACAATCTGGCTTTGGTGTGTCTCTTTCTCTCTCTCTCTCTGCCAGACTACCCCACACACGGGCAGCTTTATTCCCTCCTCCACTGGCTTCCTTCCGTTCAATTAGTTAAAGCTGGGCGGGTTGACCAACGGTCGACCTTTTGCTTGTTCTGCAACCTTGTATCAAGCAGACCTCGCTAAGTTCATTAGCCTCAGAGAAGGAGCTGGGACTTTTCAGTACAGCAGAGTGGAAAAATTTGATTGCTCTTTGTGTACTGTTGCGGTTTATTGTCAGAAGACATATTCAGGGTCACTGCAAACCATTTGGCCCCTGGCTTCCTGTAGCCTTGAATGAGGTAGGATGAAGCTCCGCAGAGTTTTAATGTACTTCAAAGAGGTACAAGCACTCAATATACCTCCGGGTCGGTGGGGATAAGATGACCAATTGTGCATTTATAATGTCTAAGCACTTTTTCAAATGCACTTTCAATTTTAAGGGGAACCCGCGCCTGAACTTCCGAAACTCAATTATTTAAAAAAGAGCTTCTTCTAAGTGGAGGGCACTCTTCCAAAGTCTTTGTTAAGAGAGATGGAGTGGGTCGGGATAAAATGCTATGCATTAGCTGAACTGACAGTAGAAGGAAAGACCGTGTGAGAAGGAGCATGCGGGCTCAATTTGAGCCTATTGTACAGGGGATTGTAGTAGTCTGACAGTTTGACACTGCCACAATCATCTCTTGCTATGCTGAATAATAAACACTGCCATGTTAAAAAAAAAATGTTACACAGGCGTGACGGCAAACTGCCTGCGACGGTGACAGAAACCGTTGTCCATCTGGTGCCAGGGGAGGAAAAGCAAGGCAAACTAACACGGTGGAGTAGAGGAAGGGGGGGGGGGGGGGGGGGGGGGGGGGGGGGGGGGGGGGGGGGGGGGGGGGGGGGGGGGGGGGGGGGTGGGGGGGGGGGGGGGGGGGGGGGGGGGGGGGGGGGGGGGGGGGGGGGGGTGTGTCAAGGTTGCATTTGTGCGTCTGAGTCATTAAGAAATCGACAGATACAGGAAGAGTGGAGAGAGAAACAGAGAGAGAGAGAGAGAGAGAGAGAGAGAGAGAGAGAGAGAGAGAGAGAGAGAGAGAGAGAGAGAGGATAGAAGGATGAATGGAAGGTTAGAGGGAGGTTAGGGGACAGTGAAGGAGAAAGAGAAGGAGGGTGAAGTTGGGTGTGTTTGCCGGGCACCGGTCGCCCACGGGGCGTTCACCTCAGGACGCAGTGACTTTGAAGGTGTTAATGCGACTGGGCAAAGCACACCAGTGTGCACACGTGCGAACACACTCGCTGCAGAGGGCCCAGACTGGTTTTACTGCTGATGCTGGCACTTTACTGTAGCAATTTCTTCCATCCATCCCCTCCTCTCTCTCTCTCCACTCCTCCCTCTAAATCCCCACTCTCTTTCCTCTGGCATAGCTCCCTCTCTCCTTCATTGTTGAGCCACTCTCCCTAGTTCTTTTTTTCGACGTGCACATCAGAAGCAACCGTTGGCATAGATGTGCGTGCGGCCTCGTTACAGCGCACTTCACCGTCCTATTTTCCGCTGGTGACGGCCTGGAAAACAGCATTTCTAAACTGCCAAAACAGCATTTTTTTATTCAGTTATTCAGCCATCCTGCCACTTCCTGACTATTGTAACTTTACATCCTCTCTTTTCCGGCAACAGCGTGTCTTCGTCTTTGGGGACGCGGATTGCTGCTGAGGTAGAAAATGACCTGGGCTGCTTCAACCCACAGTCCTGGCGTTATAAAAGGTACACTTTTAAGAAGCGATTTCCACACTAGCCATGGGTGGCCAAAGTGGCTTTTGAGGCAAGGAAGCGTAATGACTCCCCAAATCCAAGGTAGAATTGCATATTCACTTTATATGCTGTGTTTGGATAAAATTGATATGACACGTGGCCTCAAATGTCTCGTTCCAAAAGAGAAATTGCTGTATTGGGATTTCTCGAAGCGTGCGTTATCTCCCATTACACGCTGCTCGAGACAAGCTATAGCTTTCGATGTGTCTCTGATGCCCTCTCACACTTCAAGATATCCATCAACACTCTAAAGGGAAGTCCTTATCTCTACCCATCTCATGACATATTGTTATCAATACCAGATTAAAAGTCTCTATAAGTGGTGCTCATTATTTCAATGAAGAGGAGTAAACTGTTGTTCCCTGATACAAACATATTGATCAGTTGCTCATCTGTTTTGACGAACGGGAGTCCCGGGCTACGTGCTGGGGGAAACCGTGCTGCTCCTTCAGGAAGGGCAGAGAAGGGAGGGAGATTTATGGAAATCAATAGAGTAGTTTGCCGAAACTCATCAGTGGAGCTTCCCAGAAACATCTATTGATGATGCATTAGGTAGATAGGTTTGAGGACCGACAGACTGTAGGTAAACAGACCAATAGATAGACAGGTCTGTTTGTGAATCCTTTTACAACCCAACTTATTGATCAAACATTAAGCTATCTTGTATTTTTACAACATGTATCTACAAATAGCATATTAGATATACATATATATATATATATATATACACACACACACATACATTCATAACCATCTCTCCTGTTGGCATATGAAGTGAACATAAGCATAGCGACACCAAAGGCTGGCATTTTCCCCACTGACAGTTACAACAAATGGTGCCTTTTCATTGGTGGTTGTGTCTCCGAAGTGTCAGCAAATAAGTGTAAAGTTCAAAGCCAATGGGTTTGAAATTAGATGTATAAAATACCAGGCATTTAACAAGTTTGGTTTCATTTATGCTGCCAAATTAGAAATTCAGATCATAATATAGCAGCAAACAACTGTTTGCAATGTCGAGATAAAGTTGGCGTTGTTGGCGCTGTTACCACCGTTAGCTGGAAGCCGTCGGCTCAACCGTCGCCATGTTGAGAGCCACGTGGAGCCGAGCTCTGGATTTCATCAGGTCCAACAATAAATGGGGATCAAAGTGGAAGGTGAGAATTGAGGGGAGGAAGAGGAGGAGGAGGACAACAAGGAAGTTATCTCGTATAAAAGTGCGATCTGTATGCGGACTTTCTGCAGGGTTTAAATGTTCAGTGCAGTGTGGTATGGGAATATGTGTGTGTGTGAGAGACAGTGGGTGAAAGAGCGAGGGACAAAAGGGGGTCAGCATGACAAGTCTGCATCTGTCATGAAGGCCTTGCAGACTTCCTGCCACCGCATTCAAAGTGGCCCTCTGTGTTCTCCATTATCACAGAGCCTCTCAGACGCGAGACAATGAACCCCTGTGTGAACTGCACGCCTGGCCCCGCTTTGCTAACGTACATTTAGGATTTACACGCACATGTTGGAGAACACGGGTCATCGCCGCAAGGCGAAAAACGTCATGTGTGACAGCGGCAGTCGTCAGCGGGGGCGCACAACTGGGGTGACCACATACGCTCACTTCCTTCCTGAACACAGGTCATCTCTGTCTGCTCATCTAATCTGATCTACAGTGTGTCTGCTCACTGTTGACACAACAGTTCCTCAAACAGCTGTGCGGGAGCTCGAGTGGGCATATTTCCCTCTCGGCCTCTCCGCACAACAAAGAACAATGCCTTCCAATCCTCTCCCGAAGGTTTTCTCGATCCATGCGAGGGGATGTGTTTGTGCTCCAGCGCCTGTTGTACTTTGTGTCAGTATGAACGGTGAAACTGTGAGTTGGGAATATTCCTCAGCACCCCTGGCACCCCAGGAAAACTCCAGAGATACATCGGACTGTCCCTGAAAGTTGAGACTTGCTGTCTTGAGGTTGTGTGCCAGGACAAATCCTCCAGCAGGTGGGCAGTGCAGAGTACACACGGCCTGGCCTCCAGCTGTGAGAGCCCCGCTACAGCCAAGGCAGCTGCCGGCGTTCAGTGAACAATCACAGCTTGGCCTTACTTGACTTGGACAGGGGGACGTAGGAACAACAGTCTGACGCATCCAAAAGGCATGAACTGATGTTTTTTTAGGCACTTCTTATGACAATACAGTCAAACAGTAGGATCTATGACATCTGTGGAGGGGTGGCCCTGAATGAGTCGACTGGCTTTTCAAAATCTCTTTTTTTACCAAAACGTCTAGACCTGATGATGGAGCACAACGGATGAATAAAAAGTAATTTTCAGACTCAAATTCTTGAATATGTCCACATTGACTCACTGTAAGACCGTGAATCCAGTACAAATAATTACATAATTATTATATATAATAATTGTCTTATTGTCGTTTGAGATTTGAGGTATCAATGAGCTTTAGAGGTGCTGTGAGGCTGATTTTGTTACCTTTTAGCAGAGCCAGGCAAGATGTTTTTTACCTGCTTCCAGTCTTCATGCTAAGCTAACCTAAGAGGATGCTGCCTCCAGCTACATATTCCACCTAACTCTTCTATTCTAAACTTCTAATGTAGAGCTCCACTCTCCAACCACCTGCCCTCATTTACATAAGAATGGTTGAAAAGACATCATTAAATAACTTCTGGAGACTATTTTAGGGACTCCTTTTAATCCTCCAGTGGCTGACTCCTGGTTCATGTGCCTGACTTTGAAACCCATTAAGCCATTTCAATTGCTAATGCGAAAGGAAAAGGAAGATTAGGGCTCCCCTCAAGACATGCGGTGGGTGGCTGGTTTTAAGAGGTGGAGGAATATGAATGTAAAGAAGTAGCAATACCTCAGCAAAGCCACGGCTCCATTCTGTACCTGTTTTTCGGAGAGGGAAGTCGTCTTTTGAGTCGTATGTGCCCAGCATCGGGTGGGTGTACGCTGACAATGCTGTTTGGGGAGGAGAGCTCTGGTCCAAAGAGCTGTGCTGGGTTTTTTCTACAAAAAAAGAAAAATACATATATTTAATACATCAGCATTTATGCATTTGTTTGCCAATCTCGCTGTTCCCACTGTACCTTACTTTTTCCACAGACCTCCCCTAGGTCAACACTTTAAATGACGCAGCAGAGGAGACAACAATGTGGGTGGAACGGAGAAAGAGACAAAGAGTAGAGAGAGCAGTGAGCTGAAAGCATCCTCTGCACGTCTTTTTCACCACAAGACAGCAAAGAGGCCTAGCCTAGCTTCCTTCTGAAAGCTGGGTGAAAAATGCACAGAGACAGGGATGGAGACGGGTTAGAAATGCGGGATGAGAAGAGAGGCAGGCTCAAAGAGGAAAGAACTGAAGAGGAAGCCAACAGGTAGCGGAGTAAAGAAATGGAGAACCGGTGACGGTGAAAGCAAACCCTTTTGTTCACACGCTCTTCGGATCGTTCTGTCATCGAGTGCCTCGGCAGAAAGCCTCTTCAAATATTTAAAGCGCGTGAGAGGTGCCATTGTCTTTTCTCTCAGCCCACTTCAAACACACGCACACACCTCAAAGAGAGCCAGCTGTCAATCACCGGCTAGAAAGATCGCCAGGAAATAAAAAGAATAAAAATAACGTTTCTTCTGCACCGTCAAGGCAACTGGCGAGGACTCTGAGAGACGCTAATGTTGACGCTGGCAACTTCTTACACATGCAAGGATACCCACATAACACCGGAAGGTCTGCCATGATTGCAAAAGCCACTTTTATGTCGCTCATCGTTGCGGCGTTCATGTTTGATTTTTTTCCAAGTGTGGATTTGTTATGCTAAGATAAGAAAAGGCTTATAAAATTACAAGAAAACAATACAGGCTGATAATCAAAGTGTTCATATGTGTGGAATGTTTCTGCTTTGGAACCCCAAAACCATAAAAGTAGCATTTGAAGATCATTTAGTATGAAAGAGAAAAAAAAGAACAGGATCTTGTACATCCTTTGCTTTAAAATGCAGCTCCCCTTTAATATTTGAAGTGGAAGTATTTTAAAGATATGAACTAACTTGCATTTTGAAATTCGACAATGTTGCTCGCTATGGAAAGGATGCACATTTGTCATTCCAGGACAGAAAGGGGACGCAATGAGTTGCTTTTGGAGTACAAGAAATCTGTACGTAAATTGGAATTCTCAAGTGAAATAAAAGTTGAATTTTGATCCAATATGGCAGAGATTCTCCATTCACAACCAGTCACATCCCAAGCCATGAGTGCTTCTGTAGCGGCGGGCTGTGACACTCACCCATACCAAAAGCGTGGGTCGCTGGGCAGACAGTGGTTAATGCTTCGCTGAGCCAGCGCTTTCTTCTTGTTCAGGACAAACTCCTGAAGTCGCATCTTAACCTCTGTGCTGGCGACTGCACCTGGAGGAGACGGAGAGAGACGCAAAGAGACGTGTGAAACTCAGCAACCCAAAAGGAACGCACACTTTGCCTCAGTGCGCCTCCTTGTCCTATCTGTGACGCCGACGTGAAGATTACAGCAACATCCATCCGTGTTTCGCCGGATAATGGGTTCGTAACCGCAGAGGACGCAGCCTTGCATCACAGTTTCTCTAGAACTCCAGAGGCGACAGTCGTGCTCTGTAACTCATGCAAGTTTCATTCAGCTCTCGGCCTCTGCTCAATTACCACCCTGGTTTCACAGCGGCAAACAAACTGTCCAGGGAGAGGTGAGAGTGAGTGAGGGAGAGAGCGAGAGAGAGAGAGAGAGAGAGAGAGAGAGAAAAAAAAGACCAAGAAGAAGCGAGGAACAAAGTGAGGAGAGTAATAAGGGCGCAAGGGAGGGGGTTGGGGGGGATGATAGGTGTGTTGAGAATACAAGAAAAGCAGTAAAGGTGTGTTTTTCTAAGACTGTGACAGTGGGAGTGATGGCAGGTGATGTGTCGAGCTCGAGAGCTAAAGTGGTAAACACAGTACGTGAACGTGACAACGGCTATATATGCTCACTAAATCACGGTGCAGCTGGAAGTGCTGACATCCCAATATGTCCGCTTTGCCACTGAAGGAAATTGGCTTTTATGAGACTGCCTTCCACGCGATTTATTGCAGTACTTAACAAAGCTTCCTCTGTTTACGAACCCGATGCTCTTTCCACAGACGTCAAACTGGAGGCTATTGCGCAGCAGAGAATGGTTGGGGAAATAAGACTTCACTGACAGAAAATCATGCTTCTACACCGTTAAGAATATTGGAATGGATTTTTGCTGAAATGTTTGCTGAAATACCACATCGTATACGCCTGTCCATAATAAAAGAGAAGAAGAAATTAAACAGTTCACAGCATTTTAAAAACACTATCTCAATGAGCGAATTTAAAATTTTACTTTACTACATGAATTAACGATGAGAAATCGCTGTCTCGTACTAATGGGAACTTTGAGGCTTGAAGCATTGGATTAAGGGTTTAAGTGAGTAATGTTCTCCTTAACAGCCATTTCCAATTTAAAAAGCACCTTTACCGCATGTTTAGATCCCTTCAAGTCCTGTTTTAAGTGGGTACAAACACTGAGTAACATATGTAGTAGGGCAAGTTTATAGCATTTGCCCCCTTCAGAAACGAGGCAATTCAAAGTGCTAAAAGTAGTCTTTCATTTCGCTTTTTGTGTATGCAGTATAAAACAATTACAGGAACAAGAAAAGCAATTAGCTCAAAGAACAGCCACACACATTTCCTCCTGCCAGAAAAAAAATAAATAAAAAATGCAATTATGTCGAAGCTCATTTGAGTATTAATGCTGGGGCAGCTTTATGTGTCACTTTGCAGCAGGGCCAGCCAGCATCAACCCTGACAGTAATGGTACCATCAGTGCTCTCAAATCCTAATGATGAATATCAAAGAATGCCTTTGATTTTTTGGCCATTAGTGCTCACGATAGCTTTTACACACCAACTTAATTGCTGAGATCTGGCAATATGGAAATTTTTATTATTTATTTTGTTATCAAGCAGTCCGATGATCTAATAGATATAAAAAGCCTTAGCATAGTGGGACTTATTAGGAAACCAACTATAGAATTATTACTATAGTTACAAATCCCCCTAATCCATGTCTGACCTCCCTCTATCTGCAGGGGAAGAGAAAAAGAAAAACGAGGGCATGTTTGCCACTTCAATGCTTTGCTCCTCTCGCCTTGTCTTGGCGCTCTTATTCTGAAATCCCCCCGTGGTGACTGTGCAAGGTCAGGCTGTTCTGACTGCGGGGCAATGGGGACAGGTGCCGTGACAGAGGGGCCGAGTCTCTCTGACACCTGCCGTGATAATATGACATAGTGCTTCGGCACAGTTACAACAGTAACTACACAGTTACAATCATTCAGGAGATGGAAAGGGAATAAATGACCAAACATGACAGGTGACATGATTGAACCCCAGGGATGCCAATCACTCATAACTGATTCAGGTCACTGCTCATTTTCATCACGTTCAACAATGTGTTCAACAACGTTTAGATGCCTTGCGTGACGAAGGCATGGGGCATCAAAGTTAGTACTCACTCTCCTGCCCCCTCTCCTTGTTTTTGAGCTGCAGGAGTTTGTGTTCCCGCTGCTGCTTCTCCATCTCCTGCTCCAGACGCTGCTGCTCCATCTTCCTCTGGTGCTCCAACAGCTCCTGTTGGTGCTTGAGCGCCAGTAAATCCTGCTGGTGCTGGTGGAGAGAGAGACAAGACTAAAGGAGGAAGAAAGTAAAAGGAGACAGAGAAGAGTGGGTAAAGGATGAGCAAATTGAGAAGACGTTTGCTTTTTGACAAGGTGAAGAATCAATGGTTTGAAACACAAGCAATTCTAAAAAGGTCACCACGCAGAATCCAAAATGATAAATGATAACCAGGAGACTGAGCCGATGGGAGAATACACAACAGTTATGTGTTCGTACCCGTTTGATCGTCCCCATTGGCCGACTTTGTGGTCGTGGAAACGCCAGTGAATCAACAACCAAAATTCACACACACTACAAGGTGTACTGGGGCCATGAGGTTCCCATGGGGATGACTAAGCAGCAAAATACTGCTACCAGATCAGGTTACACTCGCATCGCTCGAGTGTACGCATGCTTCCTCCCGTCCTTCAGCATTTCTGCTGAGTGCAGTCCTACGGCGGCTGTGTCCAAGGAGGAGGGACTCCTCGGCCACTCACCTTGACATGCTCCTGCAGCTGGACTTCATGCTGCCGCGACAGCTGCTCGTGCTGCCTCTGGAACTCGGCGATCAGGAGCTGCCGCTGGAGCTGCTGCTTGTGTTTGAGCGTCACCAACTCCTGCTGCAGCTGTTGCTCCGGCTGATCTGTGGGAGATTTTCAAAGACATTAGAGTCCCTGGAGGCAGAGCTGCGTTCATGTTTACCTCCGTTTACAACCTTTAACATGACAACCAGAGATGATGCCCACTTACTAATGACTGAGCCGCGGCCTGGCTCGGAGGACGCGGGGCAAGCAGCGGAGACTGGCGCTGTAGGGTGGGGTTGGGGACCCAGGCCAAAGGTGGGCTGCTGCTGGTGGTGGTGGAGGTGGTGATGGTGGTGGGGGTGGTCCACTACGCGCAGGTCCATTGGAAGGATGGCTGTGGTGGTGGGGGCACCTGCATGGGCAGCACTGCCGAGCTCACGTCCACTGTTGGAGGAGGAGGAGGAGGAGGAGGAGGAGGCCAGAGGTGGAGTGGGCGGGGAGAGAGGAGATGTAGGAGAGGAGGAAACAAGCACATCATTTTGTGGGAGTTAGCAAAGAAAATTCCTGCAATTTTCTTCTCAGGATATCTGTTGATGGTACAAAATTAATTCAAGGTTTGATAGCAGCCAAATCCCCATGTCCTCTCTGATCCAAATAAGACTCATGAGCACGTGTTACATCAGCTGTCTGGGCACCGCAGCCTTGACTGTTGCACTCGGAATTACACTTAATATTGGTTGTTGGCAAACTGGGGACTTAAATTGAGTTGTACATACACATTGGGTAAGAGCATTAGTAAAAAAACAACAAAACACACACACACACACACAGTCAGTCTTGAGCTGTGGTGGGAGCAAAGTGTAGAGGAAGCCTCCACACCGAATACTCCCTACACAGCCATACAGACATCCTTCTCAGAGAAGCCCTGCGCACACACTTTCACTGTGCACCGATGACAAAATAGCACACGCGCGGGTAGAATGATGAAACATGGCAGCAGAGAGCAAAAACAATCCCCCTGCAACATGAGTTTTGCCGCAGGGATTTGCTGACACGCATGCAGACTTACCGTGTGTATTTGTGTGTGTCTCTACTTGGACTGTGTTTGTGTTTGTGTGCGTGTGTGTGTGTGTGTGTGTGTGTGTGCGTGCGCGGTGATGCTACATTTTGCCTACTGAAAGTGCACTGCTGACAGTGTGCTGCACAGAGGAGGTTTAATTTGTGTGTGATGGTGAAGAAGATGGATTCCCAGTGCCATCGCACATCTGAGAGGACGTAGACAACGCCACGGCCAAAAACCCACACGCTCTGTAGTATTTGTCACAATCAATAGAGACACTGCACAAACAAAAAGGTCACAGGCAGGAGCCCTGCAGAATGTGCAGGAGGGGGCTTTGACTTATAGTTTTGACATGACAACACGTGCCCGATACAGAAGTATAAACTGTTATCTGAATAACCCCGTGAAGTGGGAGAGGCCGTTGGGAGGGAGCGCGGGAAAATGTAAATCCCTGCATCGGTGTGGTTGTCACGTGAAAACGAGAGCATTAGCGCAATCTGATTATTTCTCCAAAACAACAACAACAACACAGCAGCTTACACACAAACGGTAGTAAACCCAACAACGTGGCATGAGGGAAAACGAGAAAAGCGCAAACTAAATATTTTCCTACATGCAATATGTAACTGGAGTACGGGGTGCAGGCTTAATTGTCTGTCTCCAACTGGCATGCAGCATGAGTTGTATATGTGTAGGCTTCAGAAAGATAAGGTAAAGCAGTTCTCTTTTAGTTGTTGTATTTATTTTAGAAACGGGGTGTAAACAAAAGATATTCAAAAACACGAGGAACCAAAATAAATTCTCAATGTGTGCTTGATATCCGACCTAAAGATCAAAAATCTCCTGTGTGCCGCTCTGTCTTCTTGGATCGATGCATGCTCCCATATGGAGAAACCACGTTGCACCACGGCGAGCCCTCTGCCAGCTATCAATACACCCCCCCCCCCTCCCAAAACCAGTGGAGAGCGTCTCCGGCCTATCACGGATGTTCTGGCCTCCCCAGTGACCAATGAGGTGGCGATGGAGTGGCAGTTACTTGCCGAGATAGCCAATGACATCTTTGGTACCGGGCAGGTTTTGCGTGCGGGAGGAAATTCAACACCGCCCAACGGGACAGCAGGGGAGAGAGGGAAGGGTGTGGTCCGGGCCAGACATGCTGGTGCTACACTGGTGCGTGTGTGTGTGTGTGTGTGTGTGTGTGTGTGTGTGTGTGTGTGTGTGTGTGTGTGTGTGTGCTGCTATACTTGTGAGGACGTGTTTGAAAGCTGGACATTAAAATGAAAATACTTTTTGTTTGGATTCTTGGTTTAAAGAAGAAAAAAAAAAAGTTGAGAGGATTTAAAAAGTCCACAAGAATCCAGCTCATGTGTTGAGAATCTGACCATACACTGTTTATGATGTTAATAAAAGTCAGTTCCTTTTTAATTAAACATTTATGATGCGCTTGTATCCATTTATTTAAAATTAAAAACAATTTTTAAAAAAGGGTAAAGTGTTAACATGATCTGCCCCATGACCTGCTTTTGTCACTTCCAGATAAACAAGCGCATAGAAAGAGCGACTCATTAGAAGATGCCTCTGTTCGCCACTCCAGCTCTCAACAATCTGTACCAATCATCCGTGCTGCTCGAACAAAAGCCTCCGCCCCCCCCCCCCCCCCCCCCCCCCCCCTCCACGTGGACCTCGCTGCGCGCTCGAGTCCACCACCTCTCCCATTCTCCGTCCATTCATACGTGTTGCACACGCATGCCTGTCAGCTGTTTAGTCACATAAGCGCAACATATCCAGGCCAAACAAACAAAACCTTGTGTTGGTTCAGTGCACTTCAAACGGGGTGCCACTTTGCACTATTCGGGCCCATTCAGAAGGGATCCCGGCGCCAGCCATCCCAGCAGCAAACATGCATGGGGCATCACCTCAATTAACGCCCTTTCTGCCGTATATTTTCCCAATGCGGACTTGCGTTGGGGGAGCGTCGGGCCGACAGATCGGCTCCAAAGGCGGGCCCCCGGACTTTGCCTCGCACACTCGCCCTCGACCCCATGCTATTTGTGTGCGGCCCCCCCACCCCCCTACCCCAGGCGCCTTACTCGGGAGGCATGTCACAGGCTTTCACAAAGGGTGTTCCCACCACCTAGAACTGCAAAGTACCACACGCGCGCGTTCGGCTTTTACGCCTTCAACACGCAACTTTTTTAGGGGGCATCTGATGGGTTTTAGTACAAGCTAATATCAAGATATCAAACATTTACAAAGAGGGTGGGTGTGTAGAATCATGATTCATGAGACAAACAGGTTGGAGGGAAAGCTGTGACACGAGGTGGCCTTAGTTTACCAAAACTGTGCCACCTCATTTGAATAAACTAGCTAAGCTGCTCCATGACGCCCAACTAGATGCAAGCGAGTTTTGACTGGAGTTGAATTTATGAACCAGGCACAACCAGCACAGAAACGGTGGAGAAATGGAACCGTGTTTTTATATTCTTTTGTATTATATTGTGTTTCCGTGTGCAGAATGATGTCTATGTTGTGTCCTGCTAACATGGCTGGTCACATACAGACCAGCGATCCAGTGCTCAGTGGCACAGAGGGGAAAGAGATGGAGACGGTGGAATCACTCCTCCAATCAGCCGCCGCGGTGTGATGTCAGCCACACACACATCGCCCTGAAGCCTTTTGATAACCTTTGTGAATTAATGTGTCAAAACTGCAATCTATACCTGAACCATATTTGTTCTCAATGCCCAGAGTTTGCGGGCTTTTTACTTCTATAGTTTCGTCTTTTTCGGTTACATTTCTATGACATTGTGGGGCAAAACTGGAAAAAAACATTGGCTCAAAGACTTGTGGAGTTGTTCCAGATTGCAAAACGGGTGCATGAGCAGAGAGGCGGAGGTATATGATTCTTCCAACAGTCATCAAAACCTGTCGCTGTGATCTGATCAAGTATTTCTTGTCACGCAATTCAGCTCCGGGTCATTTCAATGGCTGTTTTAAAAAGGGCCGTCAAAAGGTTTGAAGGCACACAGGAAACACATCTGTGCCGTGCCTGACTGACGGCTCCACAGGGATCACGGCATTCTGGCAGCGCGACGGCAACAACAGCAGCTCGCCGGACATCGATCCTCGGAGGCAACGTTTACAATAAGCGCAGCTCCGTGAATGGCGACGGACTAACGGGGCGACACACAGCACCCAGCAGGATGCGGGCACCTGTGAAGTAATTAGCCCGGCTTACAAGGATGGCACCCTGTGATTGTGGCATGAGGTAATGGTGCCGAGCCAACGGGAGGAGCGGGAGGAGGAGGAGAAGGAGGAGGAGGCAGACTTGGGCTGATTTACATGAATACAATATGTGTCAATGCTTTCAAGAAAGGGTAAACGTCTTCACTTTCATCATCGTCCTCCTCATCAGTTTAAAACATCGTTAGTAAATAGGAATCACATTGTTCTCCGGCAAAGGGGATTTTTAAGGCTCTCAATGTGTTGGAAATGTGTAGCAGTGAAAAAAGGGCCGTGGAAGCTAAGCTATGAGGCACCATTAAAGATGAGGGGCGGAAGTGAGATAAACTCTGTTGATTTCCAGCCGGAAAACTGTGTTTACTCTGTGGAGTCCCATGGAGCTGTCAGGTTTCCCCGCTGCAGGCATGATGATGTGAAATCTGGCTGAACTCACCAAAAAAAAAAAAGCCCCAAACACGGCTTGTGAAATGTCAGCCTGTGGCTCCTCTTCACTGTCCCCTAAACTGTTCATCCGTCACTCTTTGTCCCCATCTATCTCTGACTCTCCCCTCCCTCCCTCCCTCCATCCCTCCCTCCCTCCGCGATCACACAGAGGGAGTTATTTATAGAACAGGATTCCCAAGGGAGCTCCTCGCCCCACCGGGCATCTGTGCACTCAGACAACAACAAAAAAACATGCATGTTTAGTCGCAGGTCGTGAGGAACCGAGTGCACGAGCTCATGTCAAATTCAAAAGTAGTCAAGCTGCTGATTAAAAGAAACGCAAATGCACAGAAACACACACTAGTGACAGCAGCATAATGCTTGCAGATGAAGAAAGAATAGCAAATCGCTGATGTAGTGTTGCCCGGTCGTGAGACACACAGGTCCAAGCGGGGGGTGGGGGTGGGGGTGGGGGGGAGATGGGAGGGAGGACCAATTGGCGGGGGATGAGGGGGGGCAGATTATTCAATGCATGGTCTGCATGTGCAGCTCAGTGCTAGAGGCAAAAGCCATGGCGACTGGTGGGATTGTGGCCGGTGGTTGGTTGCACAGGGGACGAGGGGTGGGGCGGGAGATGGGAGGGAGGACCAATTGGCGGGGGATGAGGGGGGGCAGATTATTCAATGCATGGTCTGCATGTGCAGCTCAGTGCTTCACGGGTTGTTGGTGGAAGTCATGGCCCGTTCCTGGAGTGCCGGTGGCTTGTTCGTACTGTGTGTCGACGCCTCTTTGTTTTTCTCCGTCCCCCTTTCTGCGACTCCACGGGATGGGAGCGATCGCAAGCAACTAGGCAAGTCATTGAGAGGGATGAACAACACCTTGACTGGCCTTGATCAACGAGCCCCTGCACGAGGTTCTGGCACCGACTATCACAGACATGCGCTACAGACGCATATGAACCAGCACACAGAGACGTGGAGCCACATGGCCGCGCTGCATGCTCACTGGCCACCAACCAAAACTGCCAACGAGACTTTTGTTAGCACACGATGCGAGAAGCGAAAATGCAAATCTACAGAGATCTAATGAGAAGATACAACTGTTTTACATAACTTTCAGTCATTTGAATGAGCAGTAGACCAAATGAAACATGTTCTGCACAAGTGATTTTTTTTTGCAGTGAAATCCCACAAACTTTCTCACACACACACACAGAGAGCAAGAGAGAGAGAGAGAGAGAGAGAGAGGCATAAACACAAACACATGCATGTGTACAATGGGCTGTGGGGAGGAACGGAGGCAGCCAGCGCCATCTGCTCCATTCACTTAAAGGCTGCACTGAGTGGTGCTGAGCAGAACTCTCCATACATCACTACCATTCAATAAACACTGCCACTACTCAAAGCTGCACGCCCACGCAGCAAGCGAACGCACAGGCATACGCTCTTTTCCTCAAGTGAGCGCACACACACACACACACACACACACACACACACACACACACGGCAACATGGGCTAAATGAGTTTATATAAACATATTGCACACCTCGGCGTACACACCAACTAAACATAATAGAACAACTTCAAATGCACGATTAATCAGCACGCAGATGAGCACTAAATAGACACACCAAAGAAAAAGAAGAAAAAACTACACACAGTGAATTACAAACCTCCTTATACTGAATGAGAATTCCACACAGCCACGCACTCTGCCCTAAACAAACAGACCCAAGCAGAACAACAAAAGCTCTCTCTTACCCATCAGTTGTGCCGTGCTGTCCGGGTTGCTGTGGGTTTGTGCGAGAGTGAGTGTGTGTGTGTGTGTGTGTGTGTGTGTGTGTGTGTGCGTGCGTGCGTGTGGTGTACAGTATTTTGAGAGAGAGAAAGAGAGAGGGAAAGTGTGCGTTTGTAGCCAAAGGGGCTTCTCTGAAAAGAGCTGTAAAGTCCACTGTACAGCACGAGAACACAGCAGACCAACCTGGAATTTTAGTAGCGAGAACGGACCGCTCTCTCTCTCTCGCTTCCCCGTCTTTTCACACCCTCCGCGTCTCCCACTCTATCGCTTCTCTGCGTTTGCTCTCACTGATGTTCTTCGCTCTGCCCTCCGGCTGCCACTCTCCCTCCCTCCCTCCCTCGGCTCCTCTGGTCCCCTCCCACTCTCTCTGTCTCTGTCTCTCTGTCTCTCTCTCTCTCTCTCTCTCTCTCTCTCTCTCCCTCCCTCTCTCTCTCCTCAGTGACATCAGAGGGCAGTCTCAGGCATGTTAAGCATTTTATAAGAGTCTCTCTCTCTCTCGCTCTCTCTCAATCTGCCAAGCTGATAGACCAGCGGTGAGGCAGAGGGCGTCAGGATTGTGATCACATTCTCATTTGACTAGACAAACGCTGTGCTTTTATGAACCACCTCTGCACTGAACAGAACAGAAGCTCACATTTCTTGATGTGTGTCACTTGTTGCTCACACATTTCTGGATCGTGTCCATGTAAAGCCCTCCTACACAGCGGCAGCCCGACAGAACAGACAGTTGTTGAGGTTGACTTGATGATAATAGCTGCTGCTGCTGCTGCTTGAAGCAGCAACTGGAACTCTTTACAGCCACTGATGACACGGCGTCTCAGTCCACTACACACGAAGTAGACGCTGCTCACGACTACAGCGCGGCGCTCTACGCCGTCTGGCTCGGATGCGTTGTCCGGTCGCCTTTACCTCATTAAATGGAAACGCAATGACTGAAGTTACAACTTGATCAATTCTGCGTCTCTGAAGTGCTGAGGTGTATTACAAGGGAGGGGTTGTGCTTGAGGGGAGGAAGCTATAAATGACCCGATCCTAAAAATGTATGTACTGTATATATCTTACACTACAACAGAAAATCAAAACATATAAAAACACAACAGGATTTTTTTGAAGAGAAAAAAGCACAGGTTAAGACTTTGTATATGGCTGTGTTGAAAACGAGTGACGGGGTTTGGAGCCCATGATAATGTCGAGCAATTAGGACTCGCCCTTCGAGCGGCATCAGAGGCCGCTGGCGACAAACGCTCCTCTGGGGAGCGACACCTGATATATTGACCACCAAGACATATTGTCTTGATGTCAATATCAATGGGCAGTTAGATACTCAGCCAGTAGGAGCGAATGGAAACGGTTTAATCACACAGACCCAAAAGGCTGGAGAAGTGACGGAACACCAGTTAAGCATGAGACCTGACGGTGGTGACGGTTACATTTTACCCAAATGTCCTCTCCAACGCAGGAGTGACAACCAATAGAGCTTGAAAGTTGTTTTCTACCCCTCTCCACTATGCTAGTGGCTCTAAAAAAAATGACGATCCTAGCAATCAATAGCATCTTGATTCTCCACTATAAAACTTTATCGAGCCAGTGTCAGAATAAACCCACCCGGTCTGATTGGAGTATGTAAATGATGCTGCATTCACACCAAATCAGGCGTCGCGGCGATAAAACGCCAGCCCTTCATTTGAATGTGGGGACCACAGGGGATGCTGAAATAAAATGAAAAGAAAAAAAACATTTGGAGAAACGCAACCCTGATTGCACACACACACACACACACACACACACACACACACACACAATCCTGGTAAACACCGTTAGCTCTGTCAGCATTATTTGCACCGTTGGATCTGTTCGCAACTTTAGCTGCTAGCCGCCGACTGGAGGAAATAGATAGGCTTCCCTTTACAAATATAAGTAACTTCAGAAGCCCAGCAATGTCCACATGATCCAGGTTCATGTAAGCATTGATTATTGTGCACATCGTCTCATCTAATTTGTGTGCAGGTGCCTGTGTGTGTGTATGTTTGCAGGAGCTATTTTGGAAGTTCAGCGTAGAACCAGGAGGCCAAGTTTTGTTTGACCAGACACACACACACACACACACACACACACACACACACACACACCTGGCTGAGATAACGTTGTGCGTTGTCAACATGTCGGATGGCATTGACGTCAAAGGCTGAGCTAAGCTTCATGACACTGATATCAGGAAACGCTACCGAGCCCAAACCACAACACACACACACACACACACTTTTTTGAACTGGTAGAGTCACCAATCGGGGAGGGCAGTGACCAGACTGAAAGTGTGCAGAAGAGCACCGCATGAACTTAGCGGTGAAAATCAATAAATGGACATCAGGTTAGATGGAGGGCAACGTGGACAAATATCAGTGGCGGTGAGCTGGCAGCCTGGCAAACAAAACAAAAAACTGTCAGACACATGTGGGCAGCTTTTGAAAAAATGTTCTTTGGCCATACAAAAAGAAGAAAACAAATCCACAAAACTAACTATCGCTACGGGAGCCTGTTCAAATAAACTGCATATTCGTCAAGCAATCGCAGTTTTTAAGTACGGTGGGTGAATGTGATCCAGCGCAATGTACTGCACGCTGTTAAAGGGCCCTGAAATGTCAAGCACCTGAAATAGAAAAAAAGATCATGTACAATGTAATGCGCGGACGGCTGGGACCAGCATTCAAGTCTTTACTCACAAAGCGTCCATGTATGCATTCTGTATGTACCAAACCCAAAACTGGGTTTGCTGGTAGTCAAGTCAGACGGCTCCGATGTATTCTTCCAACCAGAACGGACGATCGGGAGCTGGTCTGCTTTCCTGCAGCCGTGACGAGTCAAATCAAAGCCTGAATCATATCCAGCGTAACTGGGTTGGACTCAAGTTTACAACCAGCACATGAGTTTTACAAAGGTCAAAATGAAGCCTGTGCATAAACCCTGTGTCGGCACTTGGAGCGTGCATATACGCCTTAGTGCCTTAGGGCCTTAGTGAAACTTTGATTTGTGTGTGCAAATCAAATCAATCGCGTGTGGATGGAAAACAGCATGTATGAATGAAAGCACGTATACGAAACCTCGCATGCCGGAGAGGTGCGAGAAACAATGGATGTCCATGTGGAACGATGTGGGTTTGTGCAGTTATTTGCTGCAGCCTGTGAGGGAACCAGACAAGGCGATAAGTGAGCATATCCGTGATAAATAGATTGTGTAGCTATCTGCATCAGAGTCGGGCGTGTGCGTTAAATAATGCATGTGGCATAATGATTGCAAGGCATGCTGAAATACACAGTGTGGCAGCCAGGCAGACAGGCAGATGAATAAGTAATGGACAAGCGTCCGCCTCGTAATGTACATGCGCGCGCGCACACACACACACACACACACACACACACACACACACACACACACACACACACAGGTTCACGCTCCGGAGAGAGAGGAAAAAAATAAAAACTCTTATTTTTGTATCCTCTTATGCTCTTGTCTCCCCCATCCTCCTCTCCACAATGACTAGGGGGGGGGTGTGTGTGTGTGCTTTTTTCATCCGCCTCCCCTGAGAAGCGTAGACCCGACTCCAAATATGTGAGATACTGTGTCGTTTATTATTGATTTAGGTTATTTATAATACACACTCTCTCTGCAACCCCCCTTTACATCTCTCTCTCTTTCTCTCTCTATCTATCTTTGCCTGGCGTCTCATTCATTAGTGTCTCTGGGATTCTCAAAATAAAGATGCTAAATCTGAAATCTATATTAGCAATAACTCATTACTCTTGCAAAAATAATCCTTTTTTTATAGTCAAATAAAAACGCTGATTTTAGGAACGCAGCGGATTTCGAAAGACAATCAGGATACGCTCAGTTTGACGCAATGTGCGAGAGCCCACCGCTTCATTTATGTCTTCATGTAATACTGCGATAAAACACGGCTGAAGTGTAAAGGAACTATTACAGCATCGTGTGCCAAAACCATGCACTCACTCTCTCCCTCGCAGATTCTGCCACGTCTCTAAGTTAGCCAACGCATGGCAACAGACTTGAGCTTGTGAAAAAACATTTTAAAAAGGCCTAACGAATCAGCACAAGTAGAGCGTCCTGGGCTTTCAGCCGTGTCAACGGTCAGTGTTTTCATCTGTCATTGGCCTGTTCTAACAAATGCTTTCATATCCTTTAAATATGTCAACAGTAAAAAAAAAAAAAAATTTAAAATAAGAAGAAGTATAGGCGGAGCAGAATATTAAATAGATAGGTAACAGAAAGGTAACATATATATATATATATATATATATATATATATATATATATATCATTTATATATTATATTATTGCCTTTGTAAAAGATGGCCCAACCAAATGTTACTAACATGAACATATTTATAAAAAAAAAACCAAATCAGAAGAACACGTTATAAAAACCATAATTCGCTAAAAGGCGTGTGGGTGACTGCAAGCATGTCTTCTTATTCTTTTTTCTCGAAGCAATGTATTTTTCTTCTTCTGGCCACTCTTCCATAACACCCTGCTCTGTAGAGTGAACAGCCTAAAGTGGTCTTATGGACAGATCCTATCTCCCCTGACACTCGGGTTTATCTTTGGTCTCTGATTGATGCCCTCCTTCCATCTTGTGAATTTTGGTCCTATCATTGCTGGTATTGTTGTTATTATCATTATTATGTGATGGTGTGACGGTCACTGGTAACACCAGATCTTAATAGCAAAACAAATGCACCCACCACTTGTAATATCATTGAAAACACAGGTGTGAAACATGCCCGCGGGGATGAACCCAATTGGTATAGCTCTTACATGGCTTTGCCTCTACTCAAGGAATCTGGAGTTACAATACGTAACTGACATCCCACTGGGCTGTAGACTCTTTGTTCAGAAGTACAGTTGTCAAATATGATCATATACACAGTCAGACAACTCGCCAGTCAAGATATGTTTTAATGCCATGATTATAGAATGACCTGGACCTTCATGTTAACTGGGCAAATAAGACCTTCAGGACCTTCTCCTTCAGTTCCCTTTCTCACTCCCACCTCATGCACCTCTAAGTGAACGGTCTCACTTTGGTGGTGCATTTTGAGTTTTTCCCGTGTGAAATTTTTTTTAAAACAATGGGAAGACGCAATAGGTTTACCAACTCATCCACTGATTCAGACCAGACCAAACAAACACCATCCTTCCATTATCAAGGCCAAAGAGCGAGCTTATGCAGACACACAGACACACACACACCTGGCTAGAAAAAAGATGTGGTGCTAAATTCTGCTATACAAACCTAGATGTGCACACTCTAGTTGAGGTGGCACGTGCTCCAATAATACCCATAACAAGAAGAAGCTCCGAGCTGCTTTGAGGAAGACCTCAAAACATCGGAGGCATCAAAACAACTGCTCAGAACCCAGACACAGCGAGAAAGGGAGACGTGGCTGCAGTGGGGAGCCCCGTTCATTCATATTTTAGGGCCTCTCCTTCCGTCTCAATGGTAACGCAGCAGACAGAGAGCCATTAGCTGTCGGCCATGCTAAGCTGAACTTATGAGAGATGTCGGCTTCCCACCCTGCTGCCCGTGCACTTTAAATCACATGGGTCACAGGAATGCCTCGGTGCACTAAAGCTAAACCCACAGACTCTTTGTGTCAGGCGCAGATTACAGCATGCAGCTAGTTAAGCAGTCAGTTACGGATGTAAATGGAGGTCCTCACCAGAAAGAAAGATGAGCTCAGTGGAGGTCTTGGCAGGGAAAGACAGTGGAGTGTCCACTTTCTTTTATTAGAAAATGGTCTGCATTTGATGGCAACGCTACCTGTGAGGGGGTTGTTTATTGGGTACAAACAATTCTATTCCTGACCTTATTTGTCCATGTATGCAAGAGAACCCCACTTAGCCATGGTCTATTTCTTCTCTTGAACGAGTTTGTGGTAAAATACAGTCTGTCGCTGACGGCCATGTTGTAGCCATTAGGCTGCAGGCTTGGCTGTAATGAACTGCCCTTTTTCCCGGACAGGGAAGGGCCAACCTCTGGTCACGGTGGTGTTGTTGGTCAGAAGCTAGCGAACCCTCTTGCGAGGGCAACGCAAAAGGCCTGGACACTGGAGTGGTCATCCATAATAGATAGCTTCCAGAGGACTCCTTTGGATTCATTTGGTCCTCAGGCTTTTAAAAGCCTTTACAAAACAGACCTCTGCATTAACAAGTGAGTTTAAGAGGAGGAGAAAGGGCAAAGTGTGGCCGGAGTCAAATTAACACAATATCCATCAGTCCTATCTTTACACCGGCACAGAAGCAGACACACTGGAAATTAACAAATTGTACAACTTAGGGATACCTACATTTAAAGAAATACGCTTGTTGGCTACGGCAATGTACTCTATCCTCTCATATACGATGAATGTTTGGACCTTTCAGACTGTATAGTTTCGACTGAAATGAAGATCTGTTCCAATCAGTTGATTTACTTGCTGAAGTGAAGTATGCCTGTGCAGAGCTTTCCCGTTGCAACTTTTGCAAAGCGCCTGGACAGTGGTGCCCTTTGACGGGGAGTCCACAATGGAGGAAGCTGTCGTGTCTACTGCCAATTGGTCGTAGGAGTGGTTAGCACAAATGTATCCATTTGAATTAACCGTGTTATGTTGTGATTTGGTTAGCAGCCGAGGGAGCAAGGGGTCAGTGCGTTAACAAGCTTTGAGCCCCACCCATTTCCTGAGAACAAGAGAATAAATGTGTGACCAGGCACATAGGGAGGTACTGCGTACTTTAAAAACGGGACTATTTGGTAATGCATTTAAATCATCCTCGTATTTTCCGGGTTGCTTTCCACAAGTTTCCGCAGCTGACATTTGAAAACATTTAACCCATATTGATTACTTCGAGTTACAACAATGGCTAAAAGCTTGATAGATGGATAAACACACAGACAAATTCAGACTAATGACAACATTGTTGGTAAAGTATTCCTTATTTGTCTCCATTCTTTGTCTCTCCGTCTGTACCGTTTGTGGATAACCCCAAAAAATTGAATGACTTATTCAAACGCAAGCTCACACTCCAGATATCTCGGTAAGACGAGCCCGCCAGTCAACAAAAGCAAAACACACCCGGCTGTATGCAAAATTCATGACATGGTAAAATCTTTCCCTCTACAACATCCACAGAAACACAAAACTCGCTCTCTCTAGCGCGTGCGCACACACACGCACACACACACACACACACACAGACACACACACACACACCAAACTGCTATAGCTGTCAGGATAATGGCACTGATGCAGACAAAGTAGGTTAAGGCATTGCCTGTTCTGCTGGAAGACAAAAACAAGTCTGGCTCTGAGCGCTTTGCCATACTTCCTTATACGCCAAATGTGAAGAGTGTGCGTGTGTGTGTGTGTGTCTGCGTGTCTCTCTTTAACCGGGTTGACATGAAGACCACAACCTACAGGCTACGTCTGTAGATATAATTAGGCGCTCCAACCAACTCCGTCTTTCTCTCAGCATCCAACCTGAGCTCACCTCTGCTCTCTGAAAGCTTGAGGTGTGCTTTAGCGCGCGGCCTTAAAACCACAGTGCCGGC
Organism: Cyclopterus lumpus; assembly: GCF_009769545.1. NCBI lineage: Eukaryota > Metazoa > Chordata > Actinopteri > Perciformes > Cyclopteridae > Cyclopterus > Cyclopterus lumpus. The sequence goes on along the minus strand of NC_046986.1, from coordinate 19,858,325 downwards.
GCGTTGTACGCGGTGCTGATTTTTCGGCTTCCGTCTTTAATTCAAGGAACGGAGGGAAATTATTCTGAAACTGTTAGGTGAAATAAAAAGACGGGGAGATGAGCTTAAGCCAAGTGCGGCAGATTATATTTCAGTTCATCAGAAGTTCAAGGAAGCCATTTGGAAACATCCCCTGGGCAATGACTTGACATCGTTGTTAGCGCACAAACCCGATAGTGGCCGCGCAGAAAAGAAGCAGCTGCCCACCGACTCCTGCCTGCACCAAACTGGCACCGGGAAGGATAATCCATGCCAGGTCAGGGAGTGTGTGTGTGTGTGTGTGTGTGTGTGTGTGTGTGTGTGTGTGTGTGTGTGTCTGTGAATGGGGGGGTTGGGGGCCCATCTGGGGAACTGGCACCAGGGCCTGAGGGCCTTGTGGGCTCCCTGGTGAGCATGTGTGTACTAAACAGGTTGTCTTCCATTAGGAGAGGTGGCAAGTCGAGCAGCTGCTGATCGTGTCTGTTGCTGTAGAGGACTCAAATTCACAACGAGGTTAGCAATTTGAATCTCGAGTTAAGACGACAACCGATAGATGGAATGGTCAGGATTATTAGTGCTTCTTTTACCTTATGTTGTAATATGACAACTTTAAAGCTGAATAGGGGATTGTTAGGTCAGAATTTGTTTTATTGAACTATGATTAGTGGGTATTAGTATTTTTGGCTGCAGCAAAAGCAAGATTAGCAGTGTTGTGAATGAGTACAGAAAGAGACAAAGTGAAGCGAAGCAGATGACAAGCAGGTGAATGGGAGGCTGTTACTGCCAAAAATCACAAATCTGTGTGTAGGGCATGTTCCTTTACATTAACAGACCAAGTGCACAGATTTACAGCGTCGGGATTAAGGTCAAGCATTCAGAAAATACAACCCCCACACACACACACACACACACACACACACACGTTCCAGTGAGCGGGGAGGGAGGCAGCGGGGGTCTGGCCGGCAGACAAGTATCTCTGCGCGGTCATGGTGACCTACAGACGGGGGTGTCCTCTGGAACACACCTCCATCTCCAGCCTCTCATTAATAATCCTGTCCCCTTTCAACGGTTCCCACTCCCTTCTTCTTCGCGTGTTCCACCTGTTTTCTCCATATGCATGCGTTTCAGTCACTCCTTAATTTAAAGCTACTACAAAAATTTCGTATTTGGTGTTAATCTTGGCAGTCCTTGTGGACAAAAGGGTCTAACAGTTTGCTCCATGCTGGTTCTGGTTCTCCTCCCTTCCACACCGTGGGCCCACAAAGGCGTCCTGCTGGAGTCCGAGCTGAAGGAGTTTCCGAGTAACTTTAACTACTTAAACTTTGGCGACAACAACAATCTTTAAAGCATGCAGGCATGGTCAAGAGGTTCAGCTGCGGTTCAGAACAAACACTTCTACCCTTCTTCTGATGTACACATCTGGCAGGACAACACGCCGTGTCACAGAGCCTCCATCAAACAGGCTCCACAAGGACTCCGGAGGCCTCCACAGTCACCAGCCCTTAATGCAATTGAGCACTTTTGTGAAATAGTAGCAGGGGAACGCAACGTAAACGTGCACCATATGAGTCTATCGCTCCCGATGCGCATCATGTCCACATGGACCTGAATCTCCATTTCACAGCACCTCGCTAAAAGGCAAACCTACCGTGTACTAGAAATGTGTGTCTAATAAAGTGGCCACTGATTGTACAGCCCAGCTTAAGATTCAACCTGAAACATGGAAAATCAGAGGCCAAGTGAGCACAGAAATAGAAATGGCATGCAGAAAAATGAGAGAGGGGACTGGAGTTGAGAGCGAGAGAGAGGGTTGGCGATGTGTGTTAGAGAGAGAGTAGAGAGAGAGAGAAAGAGAGAGAGAGAGAGAGAGAAATGGAGATGCATGGAGAGTGAGAATGAATTTGGCGGCGTCCAAAAATATGTTTCTCTCCACTTTTTGTGACTTCCTTTCCAGAGTTTTGAAATGGTAATGAGTCTGCTGGTATTTGCATAATGTGCCGTTCCTCATCCCTGCGCTTCTACACATCCAGGCTCTCTTCCCCTCAAATTGCTGTTCTGCTCCCATGTCTGTCTATCTCTCTCACGTCTTTTCACCCCCCCCCGTACCACCACTAGCCATTCATTGCATAAAGATACGCTGTTCAGTCAGAAAACAGCAGCCGGCCAACAGGTCTGCCACTTCCTGTGCGAACAGCTCTTTGTCCTTCCTACTCCACTTGCTCGCCGCCTCACATTCTGCTAAGCCATAATATCAGCGTTGTGCAGACAGAAAGTGGACATGTGCGCAAAGCATTAAAGGCAAAAAAAATAAAAAAATTTAAAAAAGACAACGGTCATGTTTCTTGATGATAACCAACGGTGCAAACCAGACCCCCAATGAAAGGAGCCATAACGAAGCCCTTCTGTGAGCTACAAAACCACTTCTGGTCTACATTATCTGCTCCCCTCTATTTTCCCCATTCTCTTCTCCCAATTTGCCCCCCCCCCCCCCCCTCTACCCTTCTTCCTCGTCACTTCTCTCACCTTCCCCTCCCTTCCTTCCTCCCTCCACCTCCTCCTCCTCCTCCTCCTCCTCACTCTCTGCAGTGTCTGTGCTCTGACAGTTATGTGTGAGTGGAGCGTGGGCTGCTGCTAATTTGTGCAGAGTGGGAGAAAGCTGTTTTGGCTTTGGGAAGAAAAGAGCCTAGTTTAGGCTTTGTGCTTGGGTTGGACAGACAGACGTAGCACACAAATACGCGTGCATGAAAAAAAAAATACACGTCTTTGAATTCCTCCCCCTCTCCTAATGTCACATGTGCAGCCTCAGATACAAACAGATGCTCAAGCCCACATTCACGTCAAAGTGTGGAAGTCACTCTGAAAGGTGCTGCCTTCTGTTCCTCTTGCAGTACCTCCTCCTGTGCACAATTTACTCACCCCGCTTAATATGCACCCAAAGCTGTCTCCATCATCATCAGATTATTTTAAATGAGTCATTCACTCCGATTGACCAGCTAGTTCTTACTTTTGATCCCAGGCCCATCAGACTGGACTGGCGACTACGTCACCCTTGTGTTACCTTGAATTATTGGAGAAAATGTCGTTTTTTTTTCTTGCACGCCGCCACGGTGAACACTTCCCTCCACCACCGTCTCGTGCAAAAGGCGGTTTACGACTGGAGATTGTGAGAGATTTTGTAAACGGGTGTTTCCATTTAGGTTTGCTGCGGTTATACGTGGCCTTCATTTGATCAATTCATCAAGGATTTATGACATACAAATGGTAATCGTAAGGGTGTAATATTGCTTTACGGTTACCAGAGCCGACTGCCACTCAGTGAGTTGCCGTCTCACTAGTTTCTGTGTGGAAATGGACTTCACAGCATAGGACAAACACAAGAGACACACACACAGGAAGCGTTACTGTTGCTCTTGGCACCCGGTTAATTAATTCTAACACATCTCGTCAACGTGTTAATAGACCATTGTGCTGTTCTTATTCTAATACAATGCTGTTGTCCTTTTTTTGGCAGGCATTTAAACATTTAGTTATTATTAGGGCTGTGCCAAACTCAGATGTTTTTTAAAGTCTAATTTGATTCAGCAGTTCAGTCCAAGGATTTGACTGTGGACGCACACAGTGACCATGTTTTAATGAATAGTGGTGCAAAAGATCATAAAAGTCATGATTCGGATCGAAAAAAGAAAGAAAAAAAGAGGCAAATATAACTTTTAGTGATCCATGCACACATTTCTTTTTACGCCGATACTAATTGTGGCTCTTTGATGATCAATTTTGTCAGATACAGATCCGTTTGTATCCGCCCTGAATTCAGTTAAAACCATCACAAATTCTAAATGTTATCCTTTTACTTTGTTATCGTCAGCAATAGTGTTTTTTTTCTTCATCATAAAAAAAGCAAATACAAAATAGAATTACCGCCTTTCTTTCCTCGCCAACCATTCAAGTTGGCGTTTAAATACATTTCTGTGAAAAAGTCATTATCTCCTCGTTTAATCCTCATTGCATTGGTCCGAAATTGGCATAATTGGTATATCAATTATTAACCCACCAAAATCCGATTAGTTAATCCTCGACTCGACGCGAACGTGAAGACATTCCCTATCTGGGCATCATAGCTGTGTGTGCTGAATTACAAGGTCTACAAATTGTATTATATCTTTCCACAAAAAGCACGGGCATCAATTGAAGTAATTGCTTCTCTACATTACACACCATAATTGTGTTTGAATGTGTTGTGCGTGCATGCGTGCGTGTGTGTGTGTGTGTGTGTGTGCGTGTGTGTGTCACTGCTGCAAGCAACGAAACTTGCCATTACCAGGCTAAGGGCTCCGGGGCTTGGCAACCATATCAGTGACATCACTGCTGCATCAGCGTTTCCGTACCGCCACATGGGACAAACATACCGCTTGTGGGTTGACGGCATGCTGAAGTGGCGCGATCACCCCGCGTTCCTGTCAACAGGAGTGCGAAGTTCCAATTAAATGTCCCGTTTCGCGAAGCACTTCCTCGTGCGCGCGCACGTACGCGGGCGTACGAGGATGCCGGCATTCTGAAAAAGGGCACTGAATAATACATCGCCATGTTCTAAAAACAATGTGCGACGTCAGCCGGTGGAAAGGATTACAGGCACGGGAGTAAATGATAAGTTTCCTCAGAAAGAGACACTGACGGAGTGTGTTCTTGAGCCGTGCATTAGCCAGCTGAGGCGACCACGAGATCATCAAATCCCCAGAAGAGCATTGATGTTCTGTAATTACACGTGGTGCTTAGCACAACAGTAAACCAAAATGATGGCATCCATCACTCAGAAACCAGGACAGATGATCCAATCTGTTACCAAGTTTGTTTCTGCTTTGCCACGGTCCAAATGAAAACACACACACACACACACACACACACATGCACACACACAGAGACACACTTCCTACCGAAATGATTGAGTACAGCCGGTTTGAGAAGTTCCACGGGATGCTCGTTGCTGGTCAAGCCACCTGTAAGAGAGTATGAAAAGCAGGGCTTAGATTTGGTGCTCAGTATGGTAACATTTCTTTTTGCATTAAATAAAAAAAATCAGCAGCTGAATAGAGTCAAACTGTCAACGGCTCCTGGCAAAGGGAGGTAAAGACGACTGGGCGGGGGTGTGGAGAAGCCAAGAGGATGAGGAGGAAACAGGCAAATGGAAATTGACGAGAACGAGGCAGATGTGTACAGTAATGTGATATCGCTTCAATGTGAACCGAAACACACACACACACACACACACACACAGACAACAGTAGAGCAGACAAAGTGCTCACATATTACGAGGCGTCAACTCCAACTAAAATACATCTGAAAAAAAACCTCTCACTTATGTCTTGACAATATTGGATTCAATTAATTCAAACCATCTTTTTTCATCCACAAAAATTTGAAATAGCAACGGAAATTCCCACAATCTGAGGTAAAAACACTGAAAGAAAGTGTTGAGTCCAAACCTTGTTGGTTACTGTCATGGGATACAGTCGATGTTCAATTGAATACACAGTATTTCACTGTGAAAGGGTTTACAGTGCTCCATGAACACAAACAGTACTTTACTGTGGAGGTCATGAAAAGCCTTCTTAGAGAGAGAGTTGCTCTTGTCAATAAGTGCAGTTACATGTTGCCGATGACGACAGAGCCAGTGACAGAAAGAGACCAGTGCTATTATTCCTTTCAAGGACCCATAGGAAACCCACTCAGACTAATCTGCTCTTCTTATCCATCCCCACTCCTCTATGCTAATTATTATGATATGATATACTGTATTCATGGCTGGGTCTATTCTGGGATTCGATATAATCAAATTAGCTCCATCCAAAGGGTGTTTATATCCACATCAGATGGATAGGGTTGGGAGTTTGTCTCCCCCCGATATGTAACGGGGAGAAAGTAGTTGGACAAGTTCATATTTGATCTAGTTGCGTATGGTTAATGACGTGGCTGAGATAAGTTGGTGGACTCTCTGTTCCTGCAGCCTTCAGTCCTTAGAAAGTGAATCACATGATCAGCTGGACCGACATCTGTGACAACCTGCTGCTCGGCCATTAATAAAGAGCTCGGTTTCCTTGTCATTGCATCGCTTTGTTGTACGAGTTCATGGCACGGGCTGGACGTTAAAAGTAGATTCTGCGATTAATTGCAATTAATAAATCTTTGTATTTGCGCCTTGTCTGAGGAAACCTGCGCAATCTGCTGCGAAATATTCTTGGTGATCATTGGAGTGGATGTGCTGTAGCATCTGGAACCGATGATCCATGCGTAGTTGTATGGGATAGCATTTTTAATACGCCGCGATGGGAATTCTTTATTCTTATGAGTATCTTATATTCTTATTTATATAGAGCAACTGAGGAAGTTTGTGATTGAGGAGGACTGCGTTGTGAGACTAGTGGTTCATGCACATCCTCTTCTCCTGTTGATGAATAAAGGACTTATGCTTACATGTTAGTCTGGATGGATGCTGACAAAGCCCAGATACATGTATAGATCTATACGTCCACAATGATAAGTACTCCTTTGTTTATAAATGCCAAAGTAGAATATTCCTACATCCTTTATAACGCTGTGCTGTATTCAATTTTTAGCGCTCACTTCCACACAATCGTTGTGGCTCTGAGCAGGAATAAATACTTCAAAAGGTAAGTTTAGATTTTTCGATATTGTGCATTTCAGCGTAAAAAGACTTAACACCAGGTAAGGTAAGATTTTGCAGCAACAATGCTTAATGATAACGCTTGTTGCTGGTCTATTATTCTAACTGTTTCAGTCCTGATGCATTTGCCAAAGAAAAATAAATCCTTTGTCCACAGTTTCATAAATAAAGCGTTTACAATTCAGCAAGTTACTCGCTTGTTGAATGAAGAAGAAAATGAAGTTCCCGGGATAAATTCTGAGCAGCGTTTTATGCAACATTGGTATTTATCTAATAAAACTGAATCATCAAGAAATCCAATCAAATTGAATTGGGAGATGAGGGGCCGATCTCCATATTTTACAGAGTTAACACCTTTAAAACATGCTCAAAGCTGAAAGCCAGCGCCTCCTAGTCGTTAATAAATTTCAAATCCAAAGGGATGGAGTGCAGCCAGCACAATAAAACATATCGATGTCCTCATACTCTCTGACTCCACTGTACACACAGAGCAGACTATTATTAGCTTGCCGGTCTGAATTGCAAGAAGCCCGCTAACATGAATTTCACAGCGTTTCCCAGGATACCATCATGTAGCAAATTGTGGCTTTTGCGTGACACAGTCTTTGGCTTGGGTTTCATCAACCGCCGTCCTCGTGCCCCACGGTCTCGAGGGCAAGCCCTTTTGCCGAGGAGACTCTCTGCACTCGCACAAACCCTGTTGCCTCAACCAGCTCAGCCGGGGAAAAAACATCAGTTTATCCTGAAGATTGGCAGTATTGGTCAGTAATCCTACAATTATCGCCGCTTTCACGAAGCAGTTCTTACAGTCACACATTTCAAACTGCAGAAACAGTAGGCTGCATAATTGATTAACAGTGTGCGCTAATCAAGCAAATATGGTCTCAAAATGAAAAAAAGTAAGCACGACTGCGAGTGTGTCTCCTTGTAAAAGCGTGAGAAACCGCCATCGCCAACCAGTGGAGGCAGATGTTGGGTGGGGGCGGGGATGGGGGAGAAAAGTTAGCGTGGCATAAAAGGAAAATGTGAGAGCAGACCATGTGCCGTGTCTCACATGAACGAGCAAGCAGCACATGACATACACACAACACGGTGGATTTTTGTTTTTCTGGGTTGCTAGGCGCTATTTTCAGCCCAAGCAGACGGCTCCATGATTAATACATGACGGAGGGAGGGGGCTGAATTAAATATTCATATCTTACACACAAAAGGCACATTCTGGAGTTTCACGTTCTGGGCAAAGCCCGCTCGCTGTTGTTTCCATCCGTCGACTATTAACAAACAGACGCCAACTTACGATCCGTATCTGATTGGAGAGGGGGTGGGGGTGGGGGTGGGGGGGGGGGGCGAACTGAGGCTATTGCTAAAAGAAAGTAAGAGAAGAGGTTTTGTGATGACAGAGTATAACATGAAGGCTCATTGTGTCTGTGTGTGTGTGTGTGTGTGTGTGTGTGTGTGTGTGTGTGTGTGTGTGTGTGTGTGTGTGTGTGTGTGGGATGGCGGTGGCAGATGGCGGAAAGACGACACCAGAGCTCGATAGGCGAGAGACAGGCCAAGCGGAGGGAGAGTTAAATGTGTGAGTGAGCGTTTTGCATCTTCCCTCTGTTGCACTTAATGATAACGCGTATCATTCCATTCACTAAAACCATAATGAGGGCTTGCGTCGCGATAACAGCGGAGAACAATAGACAAAAGAGATAAAAGGCGTGAGAGAATAAACTGAGTTGTAGATGTGTCTAAATGTGTGCGTGATTAAAGTGTATGTTTATCTGCATGTGCACAGGAAACGTATCTCATGGAAAAGCAGGCAGGTTTATAGGCTGTCCACCCATGACTGAGCAGACTCTGACCTCCGACGCCTGGGGAGGAAGAGAGGTCAAGAGCTCTCTGCCTGAACATGCGGCGATGAGGGAAAACCTCCATGGAAACCACAACAAACAAATATGCAGAGAGAGAGAGAGACTCTTGTACAGGAGCAGTGTCTTTTTGAATATTGTGTTGCTATTATAAATACTAGCACGACACCTTAAGAGCCCCCATGGCCACAACTTGAGTGGGCGAGTGGACGAGTAGCATCCATAGCAATGCTCCAAGAGCTTTGAGTACAGTTAATGGTTCATGTTTTCACTCATTAAAATCAAGACATGGAATTTCAGAAGTGAGGAAGTGTTTGTTTTTTTCATATTTTTGTAAATGTAATATCTTTGGGTTTTGGGGCAAAACCAGAACTCTGAGGAAGTCACTTGTGTGTCTGAGAAGCTGAAAAGGGTATTTTTCACCATTACAATTTGTACGCCATTTCATAGACTTAATAATTGATAAATTAATCTAAAACGTAATATTATCATAGTCACTGAATTATGAATCTGCTCGCTTAAGATGTCCAGTTATTATATTGTTGAGAAATTGGTTAATCAACGGAATGCATCTGGACAAGTACGTTGGTGATGGTACGTGCCACCACTGGTCTGGTTTCCCCCGCCTCGCTCCTGATGGACCAGCCATGAAAGGATGAGGGTGCCTGCATGCACCGTCCGCTCCGGAGCAGACACTGTGGGCATGTAGCCTCACATTTGCCTGTGAATCACTCTCATGTCGGCCTGGTCTAAACAAGGTACTTCGTCGTCTCAGGGTTTGATTGAATAGCTGTCCTCTCTGCCATTATCTGCCGTTGCAGCGGCAGCAGCGGATAAAGTTCAAGTGAGATGAGGCCTGCTGCGACCTTCAGCTCCGATTGTACTGTTGCAGGCCAGTTAGATGGAGAGAGACCTGAAATGGCACGCACTTTTATTAATAATAATAATAATAATGCATTTAATTTATATAGTGCTTTTCGTGGTACTCAAAGACAGTTTACATAACATAATTATAACATCCTAAAAGCTAAACAAATAAGAATAACTACAATTACGGGTAAAACAAATAGGGACTTTGTCAGTTGCTCGGACCCTAATAAATAAAAACAATAAGAACATGGAGCAAACAATCACACATTAAAAGCAGCTCTGAACAGGTGGGTTTTGATTTTCAATTTGAATATGGAAAGATCAGTGCAGTCTCGGATGAGTTTGGGGAGAGAGCGGGAAAGCAAACCACAACCGGAGCTTTATAACGTTATCGGTTTTTCTTTTTGACACCATTTAGAACAGATTTGTTGTGCATCGCGCATGCAGAGATATGTATATTATGTAAAGAAGCAATGACCTGCAGGGTGTTATTGAAAGTGTGGAGGAGTGTGTTGCACAGCGCAATGCTGGACACTGTTACTCTGAGAGCCATGTGGACACTGATGGATACTTTAATGTGTTGACCTAGGTGACCCGTGCCATATGCATGCCCCTAAGCATACTCTATCTCAACAAGTAGGATAATACGTACAAGTGGCGAGTAAAAATACATATACGCCGAGAAAAAGTACACGCATGCCTCCAAGCCCAGGTAAGGATGTGATTTTCTTCTTTTTTTTGTTGTTGTCATATCCCTTTTTTTTTTTTAAAGGCCTAGATGTGTCGACAGACTTCCGTGTGGACAGACATACGCGATCGCCACATGGAAAAGGAAGAGACGGAGAGCCAAGTTACCGACGTCTGGCAAGAGGACAAGTTGGCTCGGAGGCTCGCAGGAAGCAGGCGTGCCTAGTTCAGTGGATACACACCCGGTGCACAATGGTGAGGAGAATCCCTCCGTGATGCAAGAAGAAATTAGAATATTTTTTTAAAAACATGGAAAAGCACCCTCCATTTGTGCACATGGTGCTGTTGAATGTACACACACACACACTGCTCCTGGGGCCACCTTCACCGCCGCCTTGACTTCCAGTCACCACAAGAGTTTACCAGCCTCGTCCGCCTGTCCAGTCCACTGCAACTACAGTCTGGTGTATTCTGAGCCCTCGATGCCGGCCTCAGAGCTCTGCCATCCTCCACTCTGCCAACTATGCCATCCTGTCTGCCGAGGCTCCACCAAAATTGCCCTTCTGCTACAACCAAACTCCGAGCCAGTCTGAGAGCGTGCCAGACGCGCCAACCTGTCACCGCCACTCTGCACCGCAAGACAACCTGCTGCGACGCCGACATATGAGGGGAATCGTTCCAAAAGGAGGATACCATCATGGGATTGAAAAGCTAATTGTAATTTTTTTTTTTAAAAGTTCATATGCAAGTTCACTCCTTGATTGTTAAAAATGTGTTGCTTTCTTTCAGCCCGGCAGATTCCTTGTGTAGACTTAAGTTTCATCTCTTGAAATAATTGAACAACATGATAATTGACGTTCAGAAGCAACATATTAAAAGAACTCAATACAATTCCGTGGGACCGTGACCGTCCTAACACGACTGTAAAATATGTCCCCCCTCCCTTGTTGGTAGCGGCCGATGAATCGTTCTTTCACTCTTAAATATCATAACTCCAGCATTGGATGGGCTACATTACAAATGATTTCATCCTTAGAATAAGTAAACAAAGTTAAGTTGGTTCGATGTATAAATAATGTTGTTGACAATCGTTGAAAAGTAATATGAAATACAGAGCAGCAAATATGATGCTTTTCTAACTTTTTCTATTGCTGAGAATTAAATTTGACTGAGACTGTGTAAGGATTGAACTCACCACCGCCCTGCTGAAAACCACTTGTTGGTGTTGCGGCCATGTTTACCAACTACTCGGCATTCCTCTGGGCATTTTCAACCTACAAGACGAACCACAGCCTTTGACTTTATTTTCACTGCTGGACCCATTTGGATTTGTGATCCCCTGCCTGTATGTACCTGTGTGTGTGTGTGTGTGTGTGTGTGTGTGTGTGTGTGTGTGTGTGTGTGTGTGTGTGTGTTGCTCGTGTACATGTGTGTATGACTCAGTAGGTATGAAGAGGACAAAGACACGTCTAGTTTATCATGCATGTGTTTAGTGTGGGTATACTCACACTAAACACACACATCATAATAGATGAACCATCCTTTGGGGTGGAAAATGTTTTTACTTAAAATGTACCAAAATGTCTGAATTAATTATAATTCAACTGAGAATAGCTACGTGGCCTCTAACCAATCTGCTCACAGTACTGTAATTAATGAGTTGCATTTTAGAAGTAAGCTAACAAGAAATGTAATATTTACATTTTGTGATGTACATACATATTGTTACTCTTGTGACAAGTCATTTAGTTCACTGAGCATCACCGAAGAGTAACTTTTCAGAAAGAAAGGCCATTTGGTCTGGCAGCAGGCAGGGGGACCAAGAGCTAAGTCCAGAGGGAGACAGGAGATCCCTGTGATACCAAAGACGAGTGCTGTGTGTGTGTGCGTGTGTGTGTGTGTGTGTGTGTGTGTGTGTGTGTGTGTGTGTGTGTGTGTGTGTGTGTGTGTGTGTGTGTGTGTGTGTGTGTGTGTGTGTGTGTGTGTTAAAAGCAACATAGACATCTGTAGAGGAGTGGAGGGGTCACTGAATAGAGAGAAGGGCCTTTCTGTTAGTAAGAGCATTACACATGTGGACATCACATGGAAGATTCCACTTGCTGGTTACGCAATAGGTCACAAATATTGTAATGTATACGCATGCAAGTCTACACCACATTAACGTCACTCAGGCGTAGTACAGTGTCCATGTGTGTGCGCGCACAAAGTAAACAGGCGCTACTTCTTTGGAAGCCGTCTCCCTCAGATTTGACCCAGAATGCCCGCGCCACTGGCATCACAGCTGTTCTACCAAATTTCAGCAACAAACCAAAGTTGGCAATGAATGTGCCAATCAAAACGTCCGATGCGATAGCCATCGCCCTTCACATTGGGGTTTGCGGGTTCCGAAAGCGTGACTAATCCCGCGTGGGTGGAACTCCGGGAAGTGCCCGTGAAGACCAACCGGCAAACTTTCTACGGACTCGACGGGGCTAGCCAATTCCATCGCCAGGCCGTAAATCGCTGGAGGTAATTACGTCTTTTGTGTCTTGAAAGTCTGTTCTCACAAGCGGCGTGGCGTGTTCACCGTGTGCGTCGGGGCCTGAAATGTGGGTGCGATTCCCTGACGTGTCCGGTCACGCTGGGTCCTGTTAAGTGTGTGCTGCAGCCACCAGCTTCGAGGATCACGGCATGTTTCGAGGCCTGTGATTAGTTTGTCTCGCTCTCTTCGTGAGTGCACGTGCGTGGGTGAACAGCGAAGACAAAAACTGGAGCATGTCAATGCTTCTTTAGAGTTATGCTGTAACAGAGCATTACCATTATTTCCATTACGTCATTTAAAGCTACAAAGACTCCTTTCGTGGCCACTAGGGGGCGGAGGGACCTCCAAATAAGCTAACAGACCAGGTTTGAGAATTTTGGTCATAAAGTTTTGTGTTCGACAGGTGTTGTACACTGTTGGGTTTATCAGAGGCCCCCCCCCCCCCCCCCCCCCCCCCCCCCCCCCCCCCCCCCCCCCCCGGATGGAAACAAAAGCCTCTGTGGCTTTCATAAAAGCGGCTGAGCCTGAGACTCAAGCAGAGGGACTGCGTAAGGGGGGTGTGGGAGGGTGAAAAACAGTTCACCAGCTGATGGCCTCCATCTTCTTGTGTGCCAACTCTGTTTTGTTTCTAACATCTCTCATCCCATCAGCCAGGATGTGTCCGATCAGTAGCCGTCCCCCCACTAATAAAATGCATCCAGAGGGAGGAAGAAAAGGCTTCAAAGGCATTCCTCCAGTTGATATGGGAGCCTCTGCAAATCCCCAGGTGCCCTCCCGTCTCCATTTTCAGCACAAATACTCCCTGTGTGCTTGTGTGTGTGTATGTGTGTGTGTATGAGTGTGTGTGTGTGCGTTTGTGTGTGGGTAAGAAACCCCCTCACACTTCACCATCACACTCCTTACTTCTAAATAAACTTGCTTTCAGCCAATCCTTTCGCTCTTCCACTAAAGCGCCATACATAAAAATGTCCGTTCCAATTTTTGCTTCGCTTGCAGTGTCACTTCCCAACTTTTTGGACACATTTCTAAGAGACTGGACTGATCTTCAAAAGTTTTAGAAAGAAAAGGTTAAGATAAAAAGGTAGGATTTCCATACACACAGTACCGTCCACTTCTAGGATTCGTGTTTCTACACAAAATTAATCTTAATTAAATTCAGTTTCTAAAATAAAAATGTGCCTTTTTGCCTCACATTACACAATCCTTCACATTGGCAGTGAATACAAAAAAATCGACCAACATGGGAATTTCAGAACTGAAAACCGTGGATACTATAAGAGACAGCACCTGTCTCACAGCATCCCAATGACACAGCTCGCGGATAACACAATTGGTATTTATCACAGGTGGATAATCCAAGCATACAAATCTCCTTGTTGTCCGTCGCTTATTTAAAGTGCCCCTCCACTCAAAGCGGTGCTCTTCACTGTGATCTCTGAGGTTCGCCGCGCAGAATCATGCAAGTGCAGACTGGTTTGAGACTGAAGGGTTGTTTTCATATTCAACATGACGTGGGAATGTCTCAATTAGCTCACGCAGACTTTGTATAGGTAGTGGACGCCGACTGTGACAAAACGTCACAAAATGTCACAATAAAAACGTTCGTGGACTGAAAACTGTGACATTCATGATAGCAACCTGTCAATCACAAGGTAGCCACGCCCTGCTTTATCGTCTATTTGACTCTACTAAGCGGGACCATAAACTCACGATTACTCATCATCAATGTTTGTTAGGGTAATAACTGGTGAAAAACCTCCACTGTACATACATTGAGAATGGACTTTTCAAGGAAATACTGTCGGAGGCATCTTGAATGCAAAAGTTAAACGTCCAAAATGAACGATATTTACATATTTCTGGATTGATTGATTGAACAACCATTGATTGGAGATCTGCCTCGCTTCCCCTCCAACCTCATATGATTGTGAGTGAGAAACGTTCTTGTCTTCTCTGTTAGTCAAACGCGTGATTCTATGATTCCTTAAGATCTTGTATCAACAGAAAGATAATTCACACCAAATAAAGGAGAAGCCTCAACAGAAAGTATAAAGCATGACAGTTTTGCTAAACCCCTATGTAAAACTAATACATTACACAAATATTGTTTTTGGGAAAGTTGAGGCACGACGATAAAGAGTTAGTCCAATTAGTTGAGTCCAGTTTTAAAGTGTTGTGAAAACAAGGCTATGTGCACCAGTCAGTTTCTGCTCCTACATTCCTGGAAGGAGGAATAACAGCACAGCAGCTGGTCAGCAGAAATAATCCAAACACTTCAGCCCCACTGAACACTAGAAATAAATCCTGCAGAACTGGGCATATAGGTGTCAGTTCTTTAATTATCTACCACAAAGCAGTTTTCTTAAGTTGTGGTGGAAGAGAAAGGGAGGAAGCAGAGGAGGAGGAGAAATAAAGAGGGTTGAAAGGGAGGAGGAGGAGGAGGAGGAGGAGGAGTGGGAAATTGGAACTGCAGTGGGGAAAAAAAGAAAAATAAGGACAAGGAGGATGTGAAATAATAGGGCTGGCTAAAGTGGAAGAAAAGAGAGAATGAATACTGAAAGGTAGCACACACACCTTTTAAAAAGATGATTATGAATCAGAGACCTTTTTTTAATACAATACAGCCAGCGCATTCCCCCATAATTACGAAGGAATGTCTTACATGTGGCTCTCTCTGACGTCAATCCTGTACCTTCCCAGAGCTTGCTTTCTCTTCCCCGGCGCTGTGAGTGTTTAGCGTTAGGCCGCTTTGGCAACGCTCCTGGACTCGGGTGCTAGGGGAGGTTCAGGAGGGTGGGGTTTCTTTGCTTGTTTAAAGAGCACGCGAGGATGAGCACGGTAACCCTCAGTTCGAGTTTCTTTTTGCTCTGCCGCGATCCCACACTGTGTTTGTGTGTGTGTGTGTGTGCGTTGGTAATTGCCGCATCAGCAGAGCTAAAAGGGTTAAAAACATTTGAGACATGGACATCAAAGTGCTTCGAAAAATCAGGGAGCTTCGGCAACGCCTCAACCGACACCCTGTGGACTGGACTGCAGTGTTAGCGGTGAGCTAACAAAGTCATCTGCAACGACCCGCTGGCCGTGTCCGGAGACTTCAGGAGAAAAGAAAGTCACGTTTCTGTCAAAATGCATGGGCATGTTTCTCTGTGAATACCCGCTCATTCCATTAACGAGGAATATCCAGGTCCGGGGTCCAGCTACTTACAACAGTAACTGGGTCAATGAGTGCTGTGTGGAACAGCAATCATCTGACTTGCTATCGGGATGCAGAAGGGAAACAAATCCATCCGCTGACTCGTGTTTCACGACATTTCAAAAAAGAGAACTGAAACTTTACAGAGAACGCAGTCAAAATCTCCCTGCAAATATATGAATTGCCATGTAAATCTAGCCACGCCATGCTGTGGATGCATTTGATCCACAGCATGTTTAGAACGTGTTAAGTTTTGACTGTCTCAGCTAAGCATGTCACCATCTTTTTCCACCCAGCCATACTTATCCGCAGCCGGGTTGCGCGGGCAGTAGTGTAGACGTCCCTGTCGCCAGATATGTTTTCCAGCTCTTCCTTGGGGGACCCCAGAGTATTACTAGGCTAGACGAGATATACAAATCCCTTCAGCGTGTTCTGGGTCCACACTGGGGCCTCCTACCAGTTGGATGTGTCTGTAAAAACCTCTAGAGAAGGATGTCGCCCAGGAGGCATCCTGACCAGTTGCCCGAACCACATCAGCTGTCCCCTTTTGGCGTGAAGGACCAGCTTCTCTGACTTCCCTTGGATGGCTGAGCTCCCTTACCCTGTCTCTATAAGACCAAGTAAATGGGAAATGGACTTGGACTTGGACTTGCATAGCTCCTTGACCACTCGCAGCGCTTTTACACTGGATGCCATTCACCCAATCACACGTCGATGGCATTGGGTGGGGTCACTGCTCTGGCCCAAGGACACATTCACATGGACTGGACCCCAACACTGCTGACCCCGCACCGAACCGCCTTATTATACCCTATCTCGTACACAAGACCCTGAGATGCTTGAACTCAGTGACTCACATGTGTAATGATGACTTAATGTCCTGAAGAACACCAGCAAACACTGGGCCATACATTTAGCTGATAGCGGTCCTTTCTGCACCAATGAGATAAAAGTCTCTTAGCGACATTATACGCAGCCACCATCTGCTTTTTGCTGTGATCCGTGCGGCTGCTGAAACTGAGAGCTGAAAGGCAATCAGTTTGGTTTGCGTGTGCATGTGTGTGTGTGCTTGTGTGATTTAGGCCTGCGTTCACCAGCACGTCACATAAACCAGACCCAGGGGGATTATCTGTAATAATACTGACTCACTCAGGATTTAGCGAGAGTTTACAGTGGGATTAACGGACAATCTGATGCCGAGTGGATTGTGCCGTCATTGTGATTATGATTATGATTATTATTATCATCATCATCATCATCCATCATAGCGGGCTCAGTGATTTCCACCAAGGGCCCCGTTTTGCACAAGCATCCAAAACGGACCCAAACTAGAAACACACGGCTGCAAACACGGAACGTTTTGTACCTGAAACGAAGACGGGCACGAGGGATCATTTGGACATTTTCCACTTGAACAGAGTGCCGCTGTCATGCAGCATCACACAGACCACAACTGGTTCAAAATGGTGTTAATGTCTTGTAAAACAAATCCATTCACAGATACACATGTTGAATATTTTCGACCGTTACCAAGGACTGCGAAAAAAAACACCAATATGTCCTCCCCCCCCCCCCCGAGAAGCAGAATGTTCTTGTATCCATCCTCTCTCTCGCTCTCCCAAATGTCCATGGGAACATGCCAACGGTGGGGATACTTGCTTTGGGCTTAGTCTATTTGTTTTTCCCCCTCTCTGCATGCCCGCTGCAAGTTTGCTTGAGCTCCTTGGTTGAGCCCTGTGTGTGGATTCATAGTTCCCATGCCATCTGATGTCAACAAGCTCCTTCAGCAACACTAATCCACTCTAGAAACTCCCCCAGATCAGTCAGCAGTGGCAGCGATTTGAAGGAGAGCCAAGTTTCACACAAAGTGGTGTTAAAAACAACAACAAAAAGAAAGAAAATCACCTCATAAAACAATGTTACCATCTGACACACTGTACTGCCCGGCAGATTTGTATTTATTTTTTTTAAACGGAAACAAAACTGAATGGGGCAAAAGAAATAATTAAAAAGGTGTTATGTGTCAAATAATCGACGAGCATAAAAAGAGAAACGCTGCGCCGTCTGTATAAGCAGCCGAGGGATGAGTATCAGATTTCAAGCCTACTTTGGCCTAGACCTGTATTCATGGCAACAAGATAAACATTTGAACACTTTTGGCAAAACTGTGATATTTGAGGATGTTATTGTAGTCCTGACACTAGAAATTGAAAAGTCATGTTGATGCTCCCTCAGATAGAAAATGGATCTTATCCGATTGACACTATTAATTAAATAATATCATTTAGACGACACCATTTTAACTTCTGAATGTGTGATTTACTATAATACAATAAAAACGTGAACATGTTTGGTAGCTCAGGGACTCGGTTGTACATGAAGAGACATTGTGTTCACACTCGATCCCCGCGCTGTGGACGCTTCCTCTGTTCAGACAACTTAACCAGAAACCGCTCAAGGTCAATCTCTTCACTCTCCGCTGGTAAGCAGTCCATTAGCCAGCTCATCTTTCCTTAAACCGCCGGGATACTCGGGGAGGCAGTGGTGGGGAGGGCCGGGCTGAGATGACAGAACTGTCAACATGGGCCTCTGACAAAGCAGAGCACTGCCATTACTTTCATGTGAGAGGATGGGTTAATTATAAGATTTGGTTTCTAATATGGAGCCTGTCAGAGGAAGTGCAGAGCTTAGAACCGGTAATTAGGCACAAATCGTTTGACTGAAGCAAATGTAGGGATGTGGGGGTAGGGGTGGGGTGTTGAGTGTAAGATCAGACTGTGTCTGTGGTAAGGGGAGAACGTATCATCCCTCGCAAACACAAGCTGGAAGCTTTCAAGGTCTTTTTTATTGTGGGGTGGGGCTGGGTGGTTTGGCCTCAAATTTAGATCACTGTATAGTTTTAAAGCATGGACGGTAACAGTATACATCATGGTATATTTAGCTTTTTCCCAAATGTCATATGTTCAACCATCACAGAGTCAAAGTAAACCCTCTAAATGTTATCCATGTTATTGTTACCAAAAGTGAATCTTTGCACACACGAAACTGCAATTGAAATGAATAGTAAATAAAATATTGTAAAAAGAAAAAGAATACTTGACATGAGTCGTCTTAATAATGTACTATTAGCTGCTTAGAGCTGGTGTTGTGAAGTTAAACGGGTCATAATTCACTCTCTGATGTTTATTTTAAAATGCTGTGAAAAAAAAGTATATATTCAAGTTTCTGGCCAAAATCGACCAGATTGTCGGCCTATCGGCTGAAAGCCGGCCCTTTCCAATGGCATCTGTAGGCTCTACCGGTATAACGCAGTATAATTTTCTACCACAAGGCAAATTAATACCTGTGTACTTTCTCTAGCTTTTATACCTTCCTCCCTTCGGTTGAGGCAGTGTGGCGTGAAATCCATACCGTGGCGTATTTTGAATACTGACTGGCAACAATACACTATATCGATGTATTTGGGCAGTGAGATAATTCAATAATACCATTTAACTCATAATTATATAAAAGAGCTGTTTTCGGGGCGACTGTAGGAGGTCCGTCTTTCGATCAGGGGGTTGGCGGTTCAATCCCCGCCCTAGTCGATGTGTCCTTGAGCAAGACACTTAACCCTGCATTTCTCCCCGTAGCTGTGTCTAGGGTGTATGAATGTAACATGTAAAGTGTTTGAGTACCTTAAAAAGCGCTATACAAATTAAATGGATTATTATTACATCTATAAAGTGTCTTGACATTGAACTGAAACACATCCACAGCATGACAGGAGTTTCTAAACTGTGCTGTGGCTCCTAAACAGCTGGTGTCTGTTGCCATTTCTTCGCCTACGCTTTCATCTTTATCTTAACCACAGGGTGGATTGCCATTGAGTTTTTGTACAGACACACACCGAGCCCAAGAGGATGAATCCTAGGCACTTTGTTGATCCCCTGACTTTTCCGCAAACTCCATCATGCCGTTGACATTTGTGGTTTGTAGTGAAACGTTTTCACAACCACTGGATGGCCTGTAACGACATTTGGCGCACGCGTTCACGTCTCCGTGAGTACGACCTGTAACAACTCGACTCCTTAACCTTTCATTTATTTGTTATCTTCAGATCCTCAGAACACTTTGATTTTGCACAGGTATTCGGTCATAAATCAAAGACATTCCCATCAGCAGCTGTACTTTGTGTTTACTGCTCATCATCACATGTGGGCAAACTAAAAAGCTAAGCTAAAAACTATGAGCATGTGAAACAATGAACCTGATCAACGTCCTCATGTTCTCATGTTGTCATTGTGAGCATGGCTGTAGACTCTCAGTCTCGTCAGTGACCTATCCATAACAAGGCTTACAGTATCAACTGTGCTGGTTGACCTGCAGAGGCTTTTATTGTTGATTGCTGTGCACTTCCTGTGATCCATTTTAATACTGCACTTGTTTCCAAACACAGCCAGTCTGATCTGACTCACTGCTATCACTGACATTTTTACCAATAAAGACCACTCAACAGGATTACTTATTTTGGGGAAGAAAACAACAAACATAGTAATAGGAGCAATCTAATTGGCTGAGTAAAGCGCTTCCTAAAAGTGTTAACACACTGGCCTCGTGAAACATCGGCGCGAACACTGCTGAAGGCCTCGCTGAGCAGCCAAGCTTTTTAAGTGGCTGAGATGACAGTGGGATGACACACCGGCAATGAAATGTCAGGATGTGAGTCACACTAATGAAGCATCGACTGAATAAAAAGGTAGAATGAACCCCGCTCTCCCACTAACTGATGTATTAACATATGACTAAACGCGATACAATTGAAAAGTGCCATTTCATGAAGTGTCACCCGTGGCAGCTCCGCCATTCACATGAAAGGGAGAAAGGAATAAGGGCCTGTGACGGTGCCTGCCCAGGACAACTATACAAGGGCCATATCCGCGTCCACGAAACACACACACACACACACACACACACACACACACACACACACACACACACACACACACACACACACACACACACACACACACACACACACACACACACACACACACACACACACACACACACACACACACACACACACACACACACACACACACACACACACACACACACACACACACACACACACACACACACACACACACAGAGAGATTGGCTCAGTTCCTCCACCAATGTCCTCCCTCTAATTACAATTTAAAAAGTCACGCTTGTTTTCATGCAGCATAGCAGAGCTGAGAATGGCTCGCTTGTTTATTGTGGTGGTGTTGACAAAAGGGCCTTCAATAACAGGGGGGCCCATGTCCAGCCTGATCTTTGCCAGTGGAGATAGAGGCTCGGCTCTTTCTCCGGGCCAGAATATTAGCAGATTGGCTCCACATGCCATCTAGGAGCTAAAAGGTTATTGGTTCAAACCCCAGAACATGAAGTGCTCTCTGCTGGCCCTAAACGAGCCTATTTCACGGAAGCACACTGCGGACCACCTCGACATGTCATGTTAAACTGACTCGCCACTAAAATTGACTTAACCACGAAAAAGGTGCCTTATTGACACTGTGGCCAACTCATCCCAGCCTCTTGTATAAAGTGTCCCCAACCGACTCTGGATGTCCTTCAAATCATTCCCACCAATGTATTTACGTACATGTGCACACATCCCTGCTAATAGAAATGCCTTGGCTGTTAACCCGTATGGTTTCCATGTACTTTGCTTGAAGTTTCATGAAGCAAATATGTGTGTATTTTTATTTCACTCTGACTCAAGGTTATTTTTAACCTTAGATGAAAACGAGACTAAGACCCTGTTCAGACTTGGCATTAACATGCACTCACACACCATTAAGTGTACATATAGGCCTTTCTTTTGCCAGTGGAATGAGTTAGGCATTGGGAATAGCTCTCTCTTTAGGCGACAGTGATGTCAACCTGCTGATGAGATGAAACACAAGGAGTCACCAAAAGTCAGTAGGATTGCATTCTCAGGGGAACACGAATGTCTGCACAAAGGTTTTAAATCCAATATTTGACAAGATATTTTAATCCAAACCATTTTCTTTGCCATTTAAAAACATCTTTGCCCCGTGACCCCTCAGCCAATCATTACCTCTTCTGCCGCCTTCAGAATCACATAACCAACGTTTAAAAAACAAAAAGGTTTTTTTTAAAAGGAAGCAAAGGCCAAAATACAGACAGTGTCACAGACGGCTTTGCACAGACCACGCTGAGAGCTTCAGCGTTATGGGCTCTGTGGGATGCCTGATGCTGTGTGACTGTCACATGGCAGTCACACAGCATCAGGATGTGCAATCATGTAAACATGCTTCAGTTAGACAGGATGTTCTGATTTCAATCCTATTTTCAATGCTCAACATCGTCATCATCATACCATGATGCTGTGAAACTATTTTCCGAGGCCGTTTATCGCACCTTGAAAACCCCCGTAGGCGAAATGTCCAATAAGTGTGGACGTCCGATGACAATTGCAGCACTGCAAACATCAGCAGTCAATTCACTGTGAGATATCACAGCTTGGGACCAGCAGCTTCTTAAATCACCTGCACTGGTAACAACATAATAATGTGATGCTTTAACTCTCACTGTTTACTTGCTGACATCAAGTAAACAACGTGAAAGTCCACCATGAAAAACATCAATGGCACATTAAGTGACATTACATAGGCCACTGAGGTCTGGGGGATTACGCCCCTCAGGCGGTGTGATGTAGGACTTCTTTTAGATCGCTGTCAATCTTATTACAGGGTCTTTGCTTCATTGGGTCATGTAACAGGCTGCCTTGACCCTCTGTGGGCATAAAGCCCAGGTCATAACATCAATGAGCAGACCTATGATTAAACTCACTGTCCATGGGGAGCATAAAGCAATAGTCCAGGTTTGTAAAAAACAAAGTCCTCTATAATCTGTCATAAATTATGACTTGGGAATCTTGTTTTTCTATGCAGCGGTCAAAAGCATCCTTGGAGTGCTGGTGCTTATCATTTGGACGCATGAAATTACTCGCAACTTGAAAATCCGCTATATAGCAAGTATAATGCCATTAAAAACCTAGAAAACCATCGTCGCGAGCTCTGCTGAGTTTGCCCACTGATGCCGTTTGTTTGTGTTTTGGCATGAGGCTGCTGTGTGTCTGGTGAAGACAAAAGGGGATAGGGGCCCCATTAGATCCGTGCTTGCAACAAAATGTCCTCTGTTCTCAAAATTAATGTGTGAATACATTTGTGAGAGAGGAAAACACTTGAGGGGGGGGAGGGAGGGAGTGGACAACGTGTGTCTATTAATAGTGTCTATAAATAGATAAAAAAAGTGTCACTATCTTTCCCTTCTCTCTGTCCAGTCACTAATAAACTTTATTGTACGCAGCATCAACTTCCATATATATTCCCTTATTAGTGCCGGCTTCTGTGGAAACGGTGCTACTTTGGCACTACGAAAGAAGAGCAAAAGCATCCGAAAATCTAAATTTAAAAATGTAGAAATGTAGCCGTTTACTTCTCAGTTTGACACGTCACACTGCTACACATGGCTGTCAAATGGAGTTTGAGCTCAAACCAACGACGAGGTGAACAACACCAATGAACAAGTACACTTTTATAACGCTTTATTTGGTTATAATCCAATTCAGTTTATTTTGTATAGCCCAAAATCACAAATTACAAATTTACAATCTGTACTCATACGACATCTCTGACCTTTGACCTCACATCGGATCAGGAAAAACTCCCCCAAAAAAACTGAAGAAACCTTCAGGAGAGCAACAGAGGAGGATCCCTCTCCACGGATGGACAGAAGCAATAGATGTCATGTGTACAATAATATAATAATATACCTCAACAGACAGATGTGGATATCACGAGCTGTCAGTAAAAAAAGATTTTGTTGCATTTACTCAAAACCCTACAATTGAGTTGAAACGAGAAAGACAAAAAATGAATCAAAAGGAGATTTGTGAAAAACATTTCTTGTCGGATACAAACCAAAGAAGCCATGATCACATTTGCACATTAATAATCATATTCTTAGTGTTTTCTTCACTACTACTACACCAGTTGTTAAATTTGATTCACACTATAAGAAAAGGTATTTTTGTGTTGTCGTTTAAATCAGTGCGAACATGTTCACAAGACAGTTATTGACTGAAAAAAAGTTTTTGCGGTGAAAAAAAGGTTTTGCGGTGAAATCATTTGAACACAAGAAGAAGAAAAAGAAGACTCGCTGCATGAGATGTGAGGAACACGGGCCATTTGGTTCCTGCGATTAGATAACCTCCATTAAAAGAAAGTGTTGCTTTCCGCGCCCAGCGTGCTCGCTACAAACTATATAATTGCCCCACACCCCCTCTATGAGAGAGCATCCTCAGGCCAAATAAAGATTCCCACGGACGGACCGGCGTTTGCGTGTGCTCCATGTTGGGTCAGCATCTCCTGCTGAATTTCCATGCGAGTGAAACGCTTGCCTTGTGGCCCGTCATCGCACGGATGCTCATTAGGGTGTTAGCTCCCAGTGCAATCGTGTGCAAATGACTGAGCCTGAAAGACGTGGCCACAAAGACAAAATCAAAGTCAGGACGACAAAGGGGAGATGGCTTCAGATGTCGGATAACCACCGCTGAGATTTCAGAGAGCTGCATGATGAGGACAGCGAGGGGAAACGGGGGGAAAGGGCGTTTTCATACACATTCACGGCATCCCAAAAGAATTGACATGTACCTTCTCACTAAAACGTTGCCCAGTTCCACGCGGCTTACACAAGCTCTCTTCTGCTCCACTACTGCAGTACCGAATCCAACAGGAAAGGCCATTAAGGCACCAAAGTTCTTTTTTAGACGACTTTGGCGAGAGGTTGTGGCGAGCGATATGTTTATTCGACTAGCGCGTTGCCACCAGCTCATTTATCTAGCCAACGGCAAATCGACAGCGTACCCTCGCTGTCCCATTCATCTAATAGGCCGCTGCTCCTGAAAGCAGAAGTAATGAGCTTGCCATGTTGTACTAATGGTGGGGGGGGGAGAAGCCTGGTAAATTGCAAATGTGGGAGGACGACAAACTTCGGTTTCATGCCATTTGACTGATGACGAGCGCCGCTGAACTCCGTGATCTCGCATAGATTTTTTTCTACGGCGGGGGTTTTCTGGGTGCGCCCTTGTAGATTCTTCATGCAGACTGCTGGGGACGGTGGTACAGTTACACTCCCTTAAGGCACACAGCTACGATAACGCGCATTGTATATTAATGGCTGAGTCATTCTATAATGAGCCCCTAAGGCTGTCAGCGGAGACCATATTTATTTATACAATGAAAATATTTTAAACACACTTGGAAAGCCACCAAAAGAGAGCTAATGTAATTAGTAGAAAGTTTAAACTATTTGACAATAATGCTATGCTGAACATCTCGCACTGAGGTTAAAAAGTGCCACCGTATCTATTGATGATTGGCTTATGTGTGCAACAGCAACGGTTCATCAGCAGGCCACATCCCACGATGTTGGATCTAATAATAAATCAGACCGACAAACCAGAAATGATACAGCTGATGACAGGTACCGTGAGCTGGAGGCGCTTGAACCGACGCTCGATTCACAGCTCCGGAGCGCCGGAGGTGTTGCGAAATAAAAGTTGACGAGACTAACATATCAATGTGATAGAAGTTCGAAGAGTTTAGCGATGGAGAGAGAAGAGAAGCACTCTCATTATCTACCAGCCGTCTGTCATTAGCTTCAGACTACTGTCACAGAATCAGCTAGTTTTTAGAAACATCCGTGGAAACATCCACCACTGAGTTTGGTCTTTCTGAACTACAGAAAAATACCAAAACACGAGCGAGTCTCATTTCTTTCAGCTTGTTTGCGTCTAAAAAGTGGGAAATACTGTCCTGCAGAGAACAGACACACAAAACAAAAATCAACAGTATCATTCTGTCCTGTGGAACAACTCAGGGAATTAAACTTAAAAAGAAAAAAAAAAAGAAAAAGTAGCCAATCCAAAATGAGAAAACTGGTTGGCTTTGATTTAATTCTAATTTCAAGGAACCACTGTGGCCCGAGAGAGTAGAGAAGCTTTATCTCCGGCAATGTACAGAGCTAAGCTCAAACTCCCTTGGAGCTTTTTATCCTCCTGCGCCCCCCCGCTCCGTCTTCCCCTCTCTTGGAACAGGGTCTTCAGAAAAGTTACGAGTGTAATGCCTGTCTCCTGGCGTGCCTGAGGAGTTGGGGTTTTTTTCCACTTGACTTTGCCTTTGTAGGTATGAGGCTAAATATACACCTGACACATAAACTTTACATTTTGCAAATCATAAAGTCATCTGTTACTCCAAAATCCCAAATAGCAAGCATGTTTAGCCAAAACATTGTGATCGTGTCCCGGCGGTGTGGCTCAGTGAACGGTCTATACACTCAGAACAATCACAGAAACCTGTACCAACAACAACAACAGGAGAGGACTAATGTCCGGCCAGGATCAAAAGTTGTAATAAACCAAAACTTTCTACCCTAATAGTTTGACAACTTTTGAGGATCGCAGCTGTTTGGTAATGCCATAAAAAAAAAAAAAAGAAGGTAGAAAGTCTGTGAGAAGGGGCTGTAACTGCTAATTATAAGGGGGTGTTTATTAAGCAGGCATGCTTTTAATAATTAATTTTTTTTAAAGACCTTCAAATTACACACATTCACACGTGTGCGTAATTTGTGCATCTGCAGGAGTCTTCCGTTGGCAGGGGAGCAGCTCCAGAGGAGCAGTAGGAGTTCAAAAGACTTGCTGAGTCGAAGGCTCTGGACCTAATACATTGACTTCAACAGCCCCCGATTTCCCCATCTGAATTATAAGAGTTCTAACGTTATAAATCCTCTCCCCTCAGCCTCAAGGCAAACCAGTCACACGCCACTCGGGGCGTATCAGTACGAGTCTCTAGCTACTGAATTTCGGTCGGTGTCCAGTCGTGATCTTTTGAGTGAACCAGGCCACAGCGCCCTACTGCAGACGCTGGCTTCTGCCCGACCGCGTGGGACGGGAGGAGCACGGTCACTCCAAGAGCACACGTTAAAGAACCGCCGAGAAGGGATAAGCAAAGGAGTGAGCCGCCCAACCGAGATCGAGCACCGCGGCTGAAAGCGCTGATGGACGCGGCTCCAGGTGCTGGGAAAAACCTGAGCGTTAATGCCACTACGATACAGACATCAGATATTCTCTTTCACACACGCCAGGGAACTATTCAATTGCCCTTTGGGGGATGATTTAAGTCACTATATTGACTGGATGTCTCTAGCTGACCTACTGGATCAGAATCAGCACCGGACAATCTTATTGGATCCTTCATCCAGTGCATCTGCTGACAAAAACACCCAATTGCTCTGAAATAAAAAACACTTTTTTTCCCCACACTTGGCACACATGAGAATAAACTACAAAGCAAACCACTAAACAGCAGCCAGCAGTTTCACTTAATGATTTCCACAACGAGTGATGGTCTGCGATTCTTTTGGCTAGCACCAGTACTGTGGTTATTTACTTTGAGGGTTCAGAGGAGTAAAGTGAAAGCAGTTAGTGTGAGAAACAACCACTTCAGTTGATCAATAATTATTATGTGTACAAAGAAGATACAAGGGCGATAGCTTTCATTGGTCAGTCTGCATGATATTTAAATAGGTTGATATTTTAACTCGTAAGAATTGTTGGGCTTTTGGGCCTAGTAATGTTTTTATTTTAAGTCTGTATGATCTGGCAACTTTCATTATTTTGCTTCTACTTTTTAAAAAAGATATTTGTATTAAATAAAGAAATACATCAGCACACCTCCTCTCAGCTCTTTGTCATGAAAAACATAGAAATACGTATATACCATAACACACTTTGATATTATGTCCTACAGAGTACAATGAGCTCATTTGACTCCGCTGCAGATAGTGAGGATGAAGAAAGATAAATTTATGACAGCTATTTACATCAACAACAAAAACATTTCCTTGTGGGAACATTAATTTAATAACGAGGATGCTCATTGGCCGATCCACTGGATGTGCTTCCTGCAGCATCCGATCCAATCCTAGGAGACCGCTCTCACAAGTTCATCTCCTGTGAGCCGAGTTTCCACAGACCTGCATAGAACCGAGCTCGGGGAGTCTGGATCAGATCGCAGAATGTAGTTTTAAGGGATGATCGATGATCCTTTTTTTTTTCTTCCTACGCCAGTGTTAATGCGATTTGAACCAATAACAGAACTAAGATATTTAAAAAAACGTAGGTCTAGAATCTGCGTCCTGCTGTGCATTTAAAGCTGTTGCTAGCGGAGCGGCATGTCTGTTGAAGCCCTAATCCGCATGAATTCTTAATCCTTAATTACAAAGAGACTCACCAAAACGTTGCTCTGCGCTCCATAAGAGTAGTTGCTGTAATGGCTATGATTTGGATTGTGATATTGAAGATAAGGTGATAAATTTAACCAATGTTGTGAAATAGTTGCACCAGGCATAGACACCCAGACCTTTAAAATTCATGTTTGAATATTATAAATAACCACAATTATATGAACATAGAAATGATCCCCCAACCCTATGACAAACATTGAACTGTTTTTTGAGAATATTAAAGCTGAAAGACAACTCTTTTTCCCCTGTTTTTAAACAACTTTCCCAAAGGGCACAACCCAAACCATCATATCTCCTCCACACTAGCACCGTCAGAAGGGGATGTCAATAGTAGCGAACACAACCGCTCCATGGGGCGTTTCCGTGCACTTCCAGTACACCGCGGCACACGGCGGAGTTCGTAGGCCTCGGTTTCAGGGTTTATCCTCAGATTAGTGCCTGGAAAAGTCCATTCTGCCCTGGGAGACTGCACCTCCAAGCCAGATGGGAAACAAAGCGGTGCCGGTGAGTGATTCTGGTCTCACAGTGCCGGTTCTGGTTTTGCTGCTCAGGAGGACCCAGACAATGAGAGAGGGAACGTGACCTCTTGCATTCCAACCCGTACTGTAGCAGCAGATGTGGATCCTTATGGGTTAATCGTCAAGGTCCTGCATGTTCTTAATCTCTTTATCTATTACGGATTGGACATCTGGGCTATTCTGAGTGCTGTAGGCCGTCAGCAGTCGATAGCTGAGTCTGTGTATGCTGTCAGCTCAAACACAATACTATGCCCTGCATGTACTGGATGTCTCAGCCCTCACTTCTGATTACACTTTAGCTTCAGCTGTAAAACTCCACTTATTTGTAATTCCAGGTCTTTCCTGTGAAGCCACTTCAAGGCAACTCACTGACGAGCCTCCTAAAAAGCCAGCCAGAGAAAGTTTACACAAAAGGTAAGTTAATTTTTCCTAATTTAAGAAATGTGCGCATTCAATGCCAGTTGCCCAATTTAGCCACCAAATCAACCATGAAATCGTTGAATAATCAATAGTGAATGAACAAAAAGGAAGATCTTTGTTTATTTGAAAGAACAGCGCACAGCAGTTTGGGCACAAAACCACAATTCAATTCCGAGCCTCTCTTCCGGCAGAAGAAAAGCTTTGAACGTTTAATAAATTCTTCCGAAGGCTAAATTGCACACTTGTTTCATCTGGCAATGAGATTACTCGAATGGAATATTCTGGAAAACTGTGGCGAGAAAGACAATAATGAGGCAGTAATCTTATTTCTCCACAGCAGCTTCTATTGTTCTCTTTAAAAAAAAATTAAAAAGAGGGGGGACTCTGTTTAGTCTGGTTCAACTCTCAGTACCATCCGTCTTTCCATTGAGGAAAAAAAAGAGATGAATTTCGCAGCGCCAAGGATAAATGAGAACAATAACAGTTCTGCAGCACTCAAATGCATCAAACGCAGATAGGAGAGGAGCGCCATTGTGTCCCGCTGGCTCGTTTGGACAATCACTAGACAGCAGTGGTGGCTATGAAAGCGGCTGCGGGCGATTCAGAGCCAAGCAGCATCACTCTCCCTAAACGAAACTTCTTCAAAAGAACTTCCTCCGAATAAGCCCTACTTAACTTTGCCTCCTGCATTGGTTGACTCCAGGCGTCTTTAAAGCAACTTTCTTCACGTTCGGACTAAAACATATCAATTAACACACGCACCCTCCCTCGGAGCCTTTTTCCCTGTGACGATGGCCCCTGTAAATGGGGAATCGTCACCTTTGGGCCAGCAGGGGTTAATCTCCCTTTTTGAAGATTACGCTTCCCTTTCCAGTGGCCCGGCCCAGACACTAGCCACTCTCTTCTAATCCACCGCTGCAGGCTTTTGATAGCTCCCACTGCGAGTCCTTATTACGGTTACAGATTATAACTGAGAGGCAGATAGGAAGTGAGTGACAGCAGAGAAGGAAGGGCAAGTGAGAGAATTAAAAACGGCTCCCATTTCAGTCGCAGCTGACTTTGATTACCTCCAAATTTAATGTTTGAGGTTACGCAATGTGTCCATTTACGCTGCTTGACCTCTAAAAAGGGAAAACCAGACCCAAAACGGGAAAAAGTGTCACTAGAAAAGCTTCAAAATCACATCTCTGGTTTTTTGGATCTTCAAAGCACCTAATAGCACAATGTTGACTGTACTTTAATCTTGCTTAATGACGCCGCAGCGCTCCATCGATCACAGTGGAGTAGGGGGGTTGGGGGGAACAGTCTTATCTGGCATTAGCTGTTTACACTCCATCTTTTGTAAGGCGCCCATTGTGCCGTTGGCCCTCTCAATCACGCCTTCCCTCCCCTCCTCTGCGATACTGAATAATCTCTGGGATAAAAATCTACACATGGCCGTGCTTGTCCCCCCCCCCCTCTCCCCAAAAACTTGACATGAATAATTCACAACCATCTGCCGTGGCTCAGCGGTGTGAATAAGACTCTGAAAAGTGAGGAGGTGCGACTCGTGTTTATTTAAAAACCCAACTCCTTGCAGCCCCCCACCCCCCAACTGCACCGCTGTGGCTCTCCCTCCTTTCCCAACACTGCCAACCTGCTGATCCCCAAAAAAACCTGGGAGTTAAGGTAATGCGTTTCCTTTCTTCCACAGCCTCACTGTTCTTTTAGATCTGTTGTGTGCACGACGGCGAAAGAGGGAAAAAAGGTGTGGAGGGGGAAAGAAAAAAACATGGCAGATTCCCCACAGGCTTCCTAAGCAGCACTACCAGCCAGCATCGTCGTGAATAAGACAGGATGAAGAGCTTGGGATCCCTCCAGGAAGTTAAAATGCCAAGTAAGACTGGTAAACAATACTAGACACTACTAAACCCAGCATGAGCCTTCTTTTTGGTCAGACTGTACAGACCTCAGAGGGGGTTTTAAAAAGCTACACGGGGCCTCCTGCAGCAGACGGCCCCCAGTCTCTTGTTTGTGTTCCAGGCAGGGGAGTCGCGCTGCGTGACGATGTATTGACGCAAGATCCCCCCCCACCCCATCCCACCAGCCAGGACCTGCCACCGATTACTGCCGCTGGAGAGCGAAGGGGAGGGTCTCGTTGGGATGAGGGAGCTTGTCTGTGTGTGTGTTCTAGCTCCGGCTCCAAGGCCATAAACCTAGCTTCAAAATGCCAAGTAGCATGTCAACATGCCAGCCTTTTGCCACCCAAGTTTAAGTCGGACAAAAGGGCTTTCAGTGATCTAAAATGGCGGTTTTCAGAACGGGAAATGATGATCTCTCATACATGGAAAAGGGCTTAGCAACACTGCACAAACAGGAGGGCGACAAGAGGAAAATGAACTGCTAACTGTTGGTGGAATCGAGGAGTGAGAGGTCCATTCTCAACATCGGGAGCTCCTCGGGTGGGGAAGAGTCTGGCAAGTACAACAGGACTTCACCTCGGCGGTTTTTGGTGTCGTTTATTTTAAATTTGGCTTTTCAAAATGTGGGATTATGTTTGTCCATCAACTGGCATATTGTGAATGCATTAAAAAAAAAGTGTTCCTTTCCTTATTGAAGTAGTCCAGATGAGATGAAAATGTGTTGCGATTACCCTGACAAATGTGGATTTAGGTAGGGACTTTTTCTTTTTTAGAATTGTTTCAAAAGTGGATTATTGCACAAGCAGGTCAGATGATGAAATAACAAGTAAATTAACAAGCATTTTCCAAAACTGACCACAGCTGTAAATTATTTTAGAAACCTTCATAAAGACAAAATAAAACTTGTGAGGACTGAGAATTGAGTAGGAGGAAACAAATAAAAAAGGAAATAATGTCCAACTCCAAGGTTCCTCTTACATAACACAATATATTTAAGAAAAGAAGAAGAAGAAGAAGAAGAAGAAGAAGAAGAAAATCCCACATATCTTTGCCCTGTGCCAGAGTTCACAGCTTTCCGGATGGCCTGAAACCATTCTGACGCACAGCGCTTTGGCCGGGACAACAACCTGTCTCTGCTCGCAGTTAAAAGAGAAAAGAAGCCGATGCCAACAACCCACATTGTGCCACACAGCAGCAGTAGCACCACAAAACTCACTCAATGGCTGTGACATCATTACGTTGAATACAACCTAGACAGCCAAAGCACGATGGGTAAAGAGAGGACACACAACCGGCCTTTTGTCCACTTTTGTCTGCAGTTGAGAAAGAGGAAGAGGCAGATCTGCACCGTGGCTGTGATTTAAGAAACAAAATTAAGGGGGAATAGTAGACCTCATTGGTCAAGCAGACCAGGGAATCCATTTTTGAGCGCGCAAAGAGAGACCTCCTGTGAAATATAATACCGAATGGTGGGCGAGCAGAAGCCCGGCTGTCGAACCAAAAAACATATTGTGTCTACTCCATCGAGAAAATGCTTGCAAAACCAAAAAGCACCAGTGTAAACTGTAAATTAAAAGGTGGATGTAGACACCGTTTCGTCGGTCGCCATCTTGTTTTACCTATCTGGTTGACTGCTGCTGTCATATAAACTGACTGAGACTAAATGGGTTGAACGGCGCTCGCTAAAAAAATAAAAAGACAATAACGAATTTGTGCCTTTCAACGTAAAATATGATTTCATTAAAAATGACTGAGTTACAGCTTTGCTCCCATTTTACTTTTGAACCATTTAGTTTCTGCATCAATTTGTTTTCTCGGGTGAGCATGAGGGCAAATCAATTAGGCCGACCACAAAAAATACGTTCTCGGACCAACACGTGCGCTCTCCAAGACACCACTGGGTAAAACAATGCAACATGCTGTGCGTGAGCGAGGGAGTCGTCACTCAAAAGAAACTGAAGGGCCCTTGTAGAAAACGCTAAATCAAAAACCGCGGGTCTTGGTTTGTTCGGCAAGATGTAATCAAATCATCAGCAACTTCAGCAAAATAGAGAGCGGCTACAATTCAGCTGTGCCGCTCGCCGTTAATAAAAAAATGTCTCAGCTTTGGCAAATGTCTAAATTGGTAATTGGCTACAACACAAGTCGATTCCCTCCATTTCTGCCGTCAGACTCGCCAATAAACTGGTCCCTTGTTTTTTAAGTTATACTGTGGGCTGAAAGCTTAATTAGCTGATAGTAACTTAGATCTTCAAAGAAAATAATGTATTCACAAGCAGGGCTTCAGTTACCATTTCTTATAAATGCATGGAACAAGTCTACTGGCTCTCAAAAGAGTCATACGTGTCGTAATAATGCAATAAACGCGTGCTGCAATGAGCCTGATTAAGCGCTTTGTTTTCCGACCTGAGGTCATTCAACAGGTCATTCAGAAAACCTAAATAGTACATAGGCGTTTGAATATACCTAAACACACTATGGACAGAACACAAGGCCTTAAACAAAACTCTCAACGTAAAAGAATGCGCGCATGCACTTTTTAATGTCTGAGGATCTAATCTGAGGAGCCAAACATTGTTCCTGTTCCAACAGCCGAAGGAGAAGAGCAAAACCTCTTGTACAACTCTTCTAGAACCTTTTTCAACATCTTACCTGAGCGACTGTGAGAGCTCATCGTTGCCGTTGCCAGGCAGACTTGACAGGGAGGAGGTGATTGGGGAGGGAGGAGGAGGGGGTGAGCGGTGTCAGTGCACCTCCGTGGAGGCTGTTCTGACCACCATGTGTTTTTCCGGCCAAGTTGGTGGTGCCAGCCAGGTGGAGGCGCCAGGCCGAGGAGGGACAGAGAGCGGTTGTTTCTCAGGGCTTCATCACACCGGAGCCACAGGTGGAGACTTCAGCGGTGTGTCGTGGCAGGATTCCTTCCAGTTAGGCTCTGAGAGGTGGACGTGAAAAAGGAAAACAAGTTCTTTAAGATGGGGAATTCCAAATAGAAGCTCGCACACCAATTGAAAACAAACACGCTTAATATTCTAAATCAGGGCTTGTGTCCCGTCGACTTTTTTATTCCTCCCCGCAGTTATTGAGCCAAAAGCTCCTGTGTGTTTACCGGAGGTCACGTGTGGCACAGGCCCGAGGGGAACGAAGACCTGTAGGTCACTAACCTTCAAAAGAAACGGATGGACCCCTGTGTTTTGTGATCAGTTTGCCTCCATCAGTGGCACGTGCATAATATAGCCCGTAACTAGGTTTTTATTTTTTTCCCAATGACGTTCAGGAAGTTGGGCCATATATGTCACTTGCTGTGTGAAGTGTTGTATATGCATGGTCAGCGGTGAGCTGCAGTGTGGCTGCCGATGTAAGACTACCAGCCGCAGAGAAGTCACAGCCAACAACAACAACAACAACTGAAAAATAGTAAAAGCGGTGAAACTCGTTCTCGTTGCTATGAAAGAGAAATGAGATTAAAACTCCTCGTCGTGAAAGAAAACGCTTGCCGATTGTTTGATGCTGGAGACCATCTGGAAGTATCTGTTGAAACCCCATTACAAATATTCTAACTGCATTCTAGGAAAGGTAAAAAAAGAAGTGATGTAATACAGCTCTCGGCTTCCTCATGTGAGATTTTTTTTTTAAAATTAAATAAATATGGTTTCATTTGGACCGTCTAGATTTACCGAAATAATAGCACGTTGACGTAATCTAAACGTAACAGCAAGTCGCTGTCAGTGCTGTGTTCCAACAGCGAAATGAAAATGCTCCAGACACTAATGTTCTTGAGAAACGGTCTCATGCTGGCACAGCCATGAACACAATTATTAAAACGTGACGTGGCTATATCTTCACTCCCACAGCTGTGGGAGTCGGTGTCCTGATAAAAAGGCTCTTCCTTCTGAATCAAATGCAAACATAAGGGCCAAGACTATAGGGGAAGAAAACTTCTCATACGGTCTGGTGTGTGTGTGTGTGTGTGTTGTGCAATCAAAACTTGTAGGAGCATGTAAACACACACACACACACACACACACACACACATATGAAGTTAACGCTCACCTCCGTCACATCTAACCAGTGTCAACAGAGCAGAACACAAACAAGTGGTGATGAGAGCTGCAATCGGTCACTACAAATGCCACAGAGGCCACGATGCAGTGTGTACGTGCTCCGGTCCTATCTCGCTCCCATAGATCACACACAGAGAGAAGGAGGGAGGGAGAGGGAGGGAGGGGGAGAGAGAGAGAGAGAGAGGGAGATAGAAATAGAAATAGAGAGAGAGATAGAGATAGAGATGGAGAGGGAGAGGGAGATAGAAATAGAGAAAGAGATAGAGATGGAGAGGGAGAGGGAGAGAGAGAGGGAGCGAGAGATAGAGATGGAGCGGGAGAGGGAGAGGGAGAGATAGAGGGAGAGAGAGAGATGCCGTAACTCGAAGGCTGTTGAAGTGAATTACTGTCAAATAAATTAGTTGGGTGGAAAGAAAGTGGAAAGAAGGTGGAAAGAAGGTGGAAAGAAGGTGCAAGCGTTGCGCAGACCCAATAAAAATCTCATGGAAACGACGTTACTGCCAGGATTCTCCAGGGTCTTACTTCACTTGTCAGGAATTATCGTGGAAGAAAAACAGTCCTTTAAATAGAACGACAACATTTAAGGCCCAGCTCATTAGCATTGAAGGGTCTCTATTACCAGTCTTTGGGTTGGGGACCCATAGGTTGAATCTAATATAAAAAAGGCGGGTGTACATTGTGTTTATTTAACTAAATAGAGTAAATGAAAACAATAAGATGGCCATTTATAGCTGGCCTCATTTTCAAAATGTGTTTAACATGCGTACGTTTTCAATAGCACATGTATAAAACAAAGTTTGGAAATGGCTGGTATACCTGTTCAACATTACCGGTATATTAGGTGGCGTTAAAGGTAGTCCTGAACATTCATTCATGCACAAATTGGCCTCTCAGGATTTATAGATAAGGCCTATTGTGAATGGTTTCTCATTTTTAAAAAGTGGGTCCCCAGACACTGCTCCATCCGATATTAAGAGCATTAAATCAGACATTTGCTATGTAAAGATATAGTCGAGTGATCTGGACAGAGAATGAAGTCTCTCTCCCTCAGTGTGGTTTGTAATCAGAGTCTCTCTGTGCTTTGTGTACATAGCAGAGCCTCTACCGCTCCAGCCACCAGTATGTGGGTTACAGCTGGGGAAGTGTAGCACTCACCTGCTCAGGCAGACGCACATGTTTGCACAGTTAGCGCGTTTAGAACCGTTAGCTGCACGCCCTCCAGGCCAGGGCCAACATGACCAGAGGGAAGGTTTAGCTATTTGTGTATTTGGTAGTATTTGGACAATACTTTAATTCCCAGGAGGGATACACAAAAGAGGATGGATTTGCTGAGGTATGAGGTGTCAACTGGAGGCCAGCCGCCGCCTTTTCTTCTTTTTTTTTGTCAAAGATACGTCTGCCAAATTCAGACTTGCTTTTACAGCTTGTCATATTATGGCAGCAAAAACCTCAGAGAATGTGAGAGAACTAAATACTGGTTTGCCACACACAAACAAATAATACAAGACATTTTAAATATTGCCAGCAAACCTGCTGAGGCCTGGTTAGCTGTGCATTTTTCTTCTTTTAAAAAAAAAAATTTCCCTCCATATGATTTCACTTTTTCTGTAATGTCAACTGTTCGTCTGGTATCCTATTAAAAATAGAAACCGGTGTATAACGCTGCAGGTACTTTTACTGCACTCTAGAACCATAAAATGCACCACCTGCATCTATACGCGGGTCCCCGGTTTTTTTTATTCCACCGACTGATGCTTAAAAGATGGGATGAGGTTTCAAAGTTTGGACCTGGACATGTTCCACGGCACTTGACAGGAAAACAGCTCTCAGGACCCACGTAATGGACTTCATTTCCCAAGCACTCCGAGCGCTGCCGGGAGTAATCACGATGGCATAAAAATAACATGTGGTCGGGTAGCAAGCAGTAAACAACAATTAAGAGACCCCTTACGTAGCTCATGAAATGAATCATTGAAAATGCACTTGAGCCATGAAGACAGCTACAGCCTCTCAGCCCTAATTGACTATGAATAATTCAGCTGGCGAGTGGGATTAGCAGCGCCGCCAGTATGCTATTGATTGACATGTTCCTGATTTTTCTTTGTTGTTGGCAAAAATTGTTGAAGTGTAGTATATATATATATATATATTTAAATATAAAAAATAAAAAAAACATTGCACCTCACTGCAGACAGGGCAGTGTGAGAATATTTTGATGTCTCTAAACAATCGGCGGCTCAGTCGAGGCCATTAGGACGCTTAATGGTTCGAGGTGACATGGGAGTAAAGGAGGTTAAGGAGGAGAAGCGTGGGGAAGGAGAGCGAGCGGGCACACGTCTGAGGAGAATACGCGACGCCCCACCAGGCGTGACCGAAACCAGGCATGACCGAACCAGCAGTAACACCACACGGTCTGCCGCTTGTTTACGTTGGCGAGTGAACTGGGCCGGGGCGACGACCGCAGGACATCACATCAATCAGCTGTGGATTGTGTTCCTTGATACGGGGGGGGGGGCTGAAAGCCCAGGGCACAGGTTCAAGTATGGGCGTACGTTTCTGCAAACAAACCACGAGGCGATGCGGACATTTTTGCACCGGGTCACAGCAAGTGACGTGGGAAAATGAGCAACGCGTAAGAGCAAGAGGCGAAGTGTATCGAGCGACTGTTGTTGAAAGTTACGTGGTCACAATAATGAGTATGTAAAGCGAGAAGGTCCACTGAGGGCTGATGGGACTTATGGAGAGTGAGTCAAAGCCAAGGACGCTGCTGTTCGAGTCCCTTCTCAAGCCAACAGTTAAACAGGGATTATACCCTTGTTACATTAAATTACATTACCCTTGTTATATAACATTACATAGGAATGTCCACAAAGGGTATCTATTTACACTAGTTATCTTTTACCTTATATTGTTGCATGATTATTATTATCATTTTTTCTAAACGTTTCGTTAACCACTCACTTTGTTAACCACGTGTCATTGTGAGCTTCTGCAATGAATATTAACTTTTTTACGCATTTTTTGTTCACAAACGAAGTCATCCAACATATCCCTTTGGTTTGCAGAAACGTACTATGTCATACGTATGACCTGTCACTTGAGTTATGCACAAATGCTAAGTTTAAAGACATCCCAAATTAAAGTCACTTTAAAATACATTTGTAACACAGGGCTCTGCCTAATGCTTCTTTTGCATTAAAAAGCGTTGGAGGAAACGATCAGGCAACATTCAAAACTGAATAGGGTGGTACACCTTAGTTTCATGTCCGTTTAGTTTTTTTATATTTTCTAACACTGAAATTCAGTTAAATGTGCCTGAAACTTAATTAAACTTAAGTTAATTTGCAAAACCAGACAAGAGTAATAAACATTCCCTTGAAATGTCATTTCTGAAAAACAAATTGCTATCTTATCAAAACAACAAACTAACCCTCGGCTCGTAAACCTCCCCTGACACCAGTAACGTTGTGCAGCCTCTATTGAAAAGCGTGTGTCTGCAGCCTTTGCTGATCTCAACTAGAGACGTGGATAATTAATAACGGAGATGTCTCAAACCCAGACAGCCTGGAACTCTATAGGCATGCTTAACGTTTTAGGTTTGAGGAAAAAGGCTGGAGTGTGCCATGAGAGAGAGAAAGAGAGAGATCTCCAAGGTCCAGTGAAACTTGGAGATATGTTGAGTTGGGGATTTAAATTGTTGGCATAAAATATATAATGGTGCATCACGATGAACCACGTGAAACAGCCCGGTTCCATTAATGTGAGCCGAACAGACAAACGTGAAAAATGGTTTTACATGGCTTTTTTTTTTTCTAGATTTGACATACTGTCAACTAGCCCACGGTAATAACAAGGACACAGTGGTAATACACACACACACACACACACACACACACACACACACACACACACACACACACGTCTGTTGTTAATGGAAACCAAACACCGATGCATTGTTACCCTGGCAACAAAAGTCCAACTATTCTGAGTCCAATAAAAAAGCAGGAAGTAGCATCTTTCCGTGCAACATGCCAAGTACTGTGAATGGCAAAGCCCACTCAAGTTCCCTGTCTTTATTACTCGCATTCTTTCAATGTCACTCTCACTCTTTAACCCATGTACTTAACTTTCTCTCAGCATCTCCGTTATTAATTATCCACGTCGACCTTTAATGATCTGTAATTCTGCACTAAGGAGCAATTTTTTCCTCTTAATGACAGTAGGCAGAGTTTTGTATGACCACAGTGTGAGCCAATGTGTGAAGCTGCTTGATCAGACAACTGAGTAAATCCTTCTCTTTATTTTTACTTGGGGAGCACTGAAGCCTGACCCACTGTACGGCTTCACACTAAACTGCTCAAGAAAAAACACAGAGCCAAAGTTTCAATTCTTTGAACATTGACCTAGGACGTTTAGCTCCTCTCATTTATAGAATGAGACCGGGTGTTGAAAACAGTGCTTGACTTTTGTTGTGTTTAAGCTCCCTTAAAATCAGACTAGAAGCAACGTTTGCTTTGTGGCTTTGCATCCAGTGTTGTGGACAGACAGGTATGGCGATCAGGATCAGACAAACTAAGGGAATCAGAATTACAGTCCTTTAACCAGAAGGATTGGCAAAAAACGCAACTGTCAACTCCCGCTGGCAATTTTCTTCTGAGAGAAGTATAACATTTGCAATATTCATAAACTTCAAATGGGGTTTTGGCCCATGTACGCCTTACGTAAACGGGCACAAAAACACCTGTAAAAATGAATGTTTTTATTCTGTGAAAGACAAAAATAAAGATAACCTGTCAACCTGTGGCTAATTTTATATTCAGTATTTGAATGCAACATGGCAACGGATAACTGAGGGCCCTGACTGGGTGGGATGATTATGCGAGTAGGGGGCAGGGTGGTGGGACAGTTTGCACAGTCCTGCTGGTTGAGTGTGCCTGTGCACCACAGGATCCCGTCACCAAGCTCGTATCCAACACCGCAATGCCATTAATAGACTCAATTAGTAACCATTAGCGTGACAACCCCAACATGTCCACAAACAAGGATGCCTTTCCCAACTGCCAACCCTTCCAACACTTGCGAACTGAGCTGGGATGGGTTCAAAGTCAGGACAAAGTCCCGGCTGAGCACAAAGGAGCTAAAACGGGTTGATTATTGGAGTTGTGAGGCACAACAGGGTATAAGACTCTGAATCTGGGAGAATGTTTTGCAGCCATGAGCTCATTGTGTAACCACAAGGATTTATCAAGCCTCAAATCACATCAGTTGAGGCTGAGAGCTTCTGTATAGCTGCCCATTAAACGCTCGGTGTCCCTTTTACCGCTTTGAATCTTCCTCTGGTCTACTTTTACTGCTTCTCTGGCCAATATCCAACTTCCTTTCTTTTAATAAGTTGCGCAACAGTAAGCCTAATGAGAAAAGATGAAGTGACTGTGTAATGATCGATTCCATTGACCTTGGTGTGTTTTCTGTTTACTCCCAAAAAATTAAGAGAACGGATTCAAACTGGAAACGGCTGGTTTAGATGAATGGCAGTGAAGAGAAATAGTTGGCTCAAAGACTGCGGTGAAACAACGGATTCCCTCGAGTTTTATTAGTGGCATCTCAAATAATGCACGTAATGGAGAGATAGTCTAACAAATGCAGGATGACAGAGTACAAAGACACAATAAGATGCTGAAAGGCAGTAGGGCAGATAGGGAGGACACTGCCAAGCAGCTAACGGTACAAACAACAGGAACAGTGCAAACGAGGACGACGGTGCTGACAAGAGCCAATAGTGTTAACCTGACGGGGGAGGTGGTTGGGGGGGGGGGGGGGGGGGGGGGCACAGAGGGTGGGTGCTATGCTTCCACGATGGCACCGTGGGTCAGGCCGGCAATTAGCGAGCCAGAGGGGCACAACAGAGAGACTTACGTGCACTTAAAAGCATGCATGCAGTGATGGCACGGCTACGTAAACAAAGATCATCTGGGGCCTTTGTTTCTGTTTTCCCTGTCAAATAGGAAGCAGAAGTGCCAGCACAATACTCTATGACCTTTTATAATATTATTTTAAATGTCTGCCTCGATGCTCTTAGCAGAGGCATTTCATGTGCCACTAATTGCAATGTATTTCCTCTGCATGGTGGAGATATTAAGGGGGCGACACATTAACCATGGTTGGACATGCCACCTATGCCGTGCTATTCAGTCTCATTACTCATTAGTTGACTCGCGACACATTTCTGGCTAGTGCCAGCGTCAAAGTCCGTCCGAGTCTATGCCACTCGAAGTTATGGTTTGACAATAAAAGGCTGTCGATTTTTTTTCGCTTCGAAAAACACTTTTAACTGCTAAATGAATCTCTGGCTAAATGAGCCTGTGTCACAAGGACAGATGGAGGCTGGAGAAGCAAAAGTGAAGCAAGGTGTGACAAGAGGAGAATTTAAATTGGTGAGACATAATGAAGTGAGGAGGGGACGGCACTGATTTAACAGAGTGTGACATACACTTTAATGCTGTGAGGCAGTGAAGGGAAATTATCTTCGATACCAGTTAGCCTCCTGAGACTGAATCTGGTTATTACATTTACTCTGACAAACTTTCTACATGGCTGCGTGAAACTGGCTTTAGACACTGCAGTCATCCATTGACTGCATGCCTTTATGTTTGTGCATCAAAATCCCACAATATATAATTAGTAGACACTTTAGCTCCACGAATGGGCACACACACGCGCAGAAACTTCAAATGTGAGGCGGTGACGTCAATTTACTGCAGGTGTTTCATTCACAAAGAGGGTTTCTTAGAAGAAGACACTCACTCACTGAAAATGCATTAACGGTGATTCAAAATCATCTCAGTGTACCTTTGATCCAAGAATCCATTTTGTTGTTTAACGGCGTCATTTTAGCACAAACGGTGTGTGCAGTTGGAGTGAGTGACATTTTCCCCCACTGTATAAATGTGAAATTTAAAAGCCAGGTGTTTATCGTCAGCTCCTCGCCATCTAAGTGGCTTCTTTTCTAGACTCAATTTTGCACAAATATTCAACAATCACACAAAGAGAAAAATCTGTGAAAAGAGGTAGAAGGATTTATCTTTCCACCATCAGTAGCCTATAAACAACCACAAGGCAGTGCAGCCATCAGACATGTTGCACATTCTACAAATAGCATGATCACCAGCCAGACAACAGAAAGGTGATTTATAACATATTAATAACAAAACAACTCCTGGAATTAACATCACACACACACACACCGCACAGTCGTGGGAACACTTCCTGTTTGTGTAGGAGGACTCGGATTGCCCCTGAGCCCCCAGCGGGTTGTTCCGCTATGAGATTAACAGGTGAACGATGTTACATAATATTATGGAGGATTGCTGTGATTATTTTACCGCAAAAGGGAACATTTAAGTCACATACAAATCAGAATTTTTTGAATTAATAAAAAATCCTGAACCTTTAACTGCACTTGAAGTATATTTTACATCACTGTATAATTTAAATCACTGTATAATTTAATTGTATAATACTTTCCCCTTACAACTTGGGATGAGACATTTTTAATACCATGCAGGGGCGAGTGGTAGCCCCTTCAGTACAGCGCTTATTTGTTGTAATATATTTCTACTTGAATAGCCGCACTGAATCACTCACTAACTTGGGACATCATTAGTAAAAAAAAAATGTTAAAGGCTAAATCATAAACATCTTCGACTTATGTACTACCATTTGCGCAAAGAGATGCTCAGCTGACATGGAAATGGGATAACAGACAAAGAAGATCCTGTTTTACTTCTGCTCCAATCA
This sequence comes from Cyclopterus lumpus, assembly GCF_009769545.1. Classification (NCBI taxonomy): domain Eukaryota; kingdom Metazoa; phylum Chordata; class Actinopteri; order Perciformes; family Cyclopteridae; genus Cyclopterus; species Cyclopterus lumpus. The sequence continues at coordinate 19,815,444 of NC_046986.1, read as the reverse complement.
GGACTCTCAGCAGAGTCATCCTTTAAGAGGAGTGAGCCAAAGCTTTTTTAGAAAGGCTGCGGTGACTTTGTTCCTGTGGGGCCCGAAGTTTACGAGCGTGCAACAGCAATCCTCCGGAGCTTGTAACGCAGAGGGAATACTTTCCACTATAGCGAAGGCTTAAGAAAAGAGTCTTAGCACCTCAGAGGCACCGCCACCGCTGTCAGGACGTCGATGTTAGCTTCCGATCTGTGAATATTATGGGGAAAGTTAAGGGAAACTTAAATGAAAGTATTGAGCGACCGATTCCAAGTTTACGGAAACGCTTGTTGTCGTGAAAGGGTGTCAGACAACCAAAGGCGAACGCCTGAACGCCTTAACACTGTTTAAATCTCGCTTTCAGATTGGTAAAACCTTGTTTTTATCAAATAAAAATATTTAAATTCCACTTGATTACAGACAACAATAGATCAGGTCTAGCTTAAAATACATACATTTACACTTGTCACACCTGGGCTTTATAAACAAGTAGACTTCAGTGTAAAAACACAGTTTCACAATGAAACCTTTATTCCATTGGGGAAAACAGAAGGGGGGGGTAAAGGAAATTGCTTTGTATCTCGATCAAAAGCTCCTTTATTTCGACTTGTCAAATCTAATGACAAAATAAGGGATACAATAAAGCTTCCTTCTCACACCTTGTTTTTACAGGTGTAAATGTAGGGCTTTTTTCCATCTATTGTTTCCTGGGTTGACAGACTGCAGGGAAATTACTTGTTCTAGCTCCCATGAATAACATGTACAATGAAATACAAATAGTTTCACGAATCTGAAAGTAGGTTTTAATCAGCTTTAAGGCTCGGATGCCTTGGAACCTTTCACGACAATAATCAATATAAAAACATATTTTAAAAAAAATATTAACTTTCCCCTTAAACTGTCACATCAGACACTGCGAGCCGGAAACCAACTACAGCGTCGTGGTCTTCTTCGTGCTGCTGCTCTCTCGTGTTTACACTTCACGAAGACTCAAGTTTACACCCGACGCTGTGGCAGCGGCAGTTCAACCTCAGCAGAAACCCTCTATCACACACACGCACGCGCGCGCGCGCGCGCACACACACACACACACAAGTAGCCTGAGATATTTATAGAAATGTGTGCAGCGGATAGTTTGGAGCAGAGCTATCGCCATAGAGAGCAGAGACAACGCTACGTTTTACTGCATCGGGACAGTTCCTGTTAACGCGTGACGTAGGTTACCGTGCTGATAAACAAACAATTGCTACAAGGTGACCAGATTATCCGCGACATCTGTTAACTCTTCACCCGGAGCCTCGCAGAGATGAACAAAGCGTCTGCGCTGCAGCGCAACTTCAATGAAAGGGACAGAAGTTTGAAAGTCTGTCAGTGTGAGTCGTCCACTGCCCGTAAAAAAAAGTCACTTCTCCGACATGACAGCCTGTTTTTCTTTTTAACGGTGCGGCTAGCTTGACGTTAGAAGTCCCAGTGGGATCGAGCAGCGGAGTAACAACGTAACACGTTTAACGTTAGTCGACCGTTTTTTAAAGTCCGCTCTTGTCACTGAGGAACGCTTTCACTTTCCTTCTGTTGCGGAGAAGAGACACAAACAGACACACAAAAGAGTCAAGTGTAGGAGAATAACTCCGCTCGAGCCACTAACGTCAACCGAAAACATAAACACGTACTTTTTTTTTTGGAGTCACGTTTCTCTCTAAACGTTCAAGCCAAAGAGAGGACTGTGAGCTCGTCTTAAAAAAAAGATAATTCTAATTTTTTTTTTTAAAAGGACAGAAAAGAAAAAGAATCACTACCTGAATTGAGAGCACCCGAGGGTGCAAATGGCTGGTCTCCAGGAGCATCCACGGCGCAGGGTTTTAGGACCCGTCGGTACTGTAAAAGATCTTTCGGCCAACATCTCCGCCATACTGAATGAATCACGTGTCCGGCAACCTCCTGTGCTTCCGTAGGAGGCGGGGTCCGCAGGACAGGGTGACCGACAGATAACAGTGGAGTTATGACAGTGTGAGTGAAGGCTGCCGATTTGTGCTTTGCATATGTGTGGAGGCGCCTGGGCCACACAGGTGTGTATCACCACCGTGCCCCTTCCTCTAGATCACACTGAGCCTTTGAGACTTGTTTCATCAGTGTGGGTTTGTGTTTGTGTTCATGTGATGTTGTTTTACCACAACGCATTATTGTTTTTAGTGTTTTATCACCCCCACCCTTATCACTAATGACTTTTACAGTTACAGTTGGTAAAGGCGTCCTTACTGATGGCGTTGTTGGGAAAGCCTTTGTGGTTCCTCCTATACACTACAGCACTGCCACCCTCTTGTTGTCCTTTCGTGGCACTGCTACGGCACTGTTATGACACTGTTAGCACTGTTATGACACTGTTAGCACTGTTATGGCACTGTTAGCACTGTTATGGCACTGTTATGGCACTGTTAGCACTGTTATTACACTGTTATGGCACTGTTATGGCACTGTTAGCACTGTTATGACACTGTTATGACACTGTTATGGCACTGTTATGACACTGTTAGCACTGTTATGGCACTGTTATGGCACTGTTATGGCACTGTTATTACACTGTTATTACACTGTTATGGCACTGTTATGGCACTGCTACGGCACTGTTATGACACTGTTAGCACTGTTATGACACTGTTATGGCACTGTTAGCACTGTTATGGCACTGTTATGGCACTGTTAGCACTGTTATTACACTGTTATGGCACTGTTATGGCACTGTTAGCACTGTTATGACACTGTTATGACACTGTTATGGCAATGTTATGGCACTGTTATGGCACTGTTAGCACTGTTATGACACTGTTGGCACTGTTATGGCACTGTTATGGCACTGTTATGGCACTGTTAGCACTGTTATGACACTGTTATGACACTGTTATGGCACTGTTATGGCACTGTTAGCACCGTTGGCTGCGAGACGGCGTCGCCATGTTGAGAGACATAAGGAGGCAATAGATATGCTCAGATTTTCGAATTTAAACTACGAAAACTGGCAAGTATTATCACACTTTAACCCTAACTACTTGAGAAGCTGATTGAGAAACTATGTTTTCAGCGCCTGTATGGGGTTTAAATACATTTAGTAATATCACCACAAAGACCAAGGCAGACTCAGCTCGACACACCCAACACAAGATATAATAGAAACCATCCATAGAGCTTTTTACATCACAAATCTTCCATGTTCAACGCACTCCTTGTGAGTGAATATTGTCATTTTCACTCCTAGTGTAGCCTCAGTCCGCCTCACCTTCTTCTATTTCACTTGGTGATTTCCAGGCAGCCCTTTTGAGACTGACTTTTCCCAACTGCGGTGAACATGCATGTGTCAACTTGTTGCATTCAGCAGTCGGTTTAATACTTAGTTGCAGGGAGTCGCAGACCAACTGTAGATTTTCCAGTTGAGAGAAGTGAGACTTGTGTGAAGCACCACAAGTTTTCTGGATTTGCGTCACTCTTGTTTCGAGTAATAACAATTTGCTTCCTGGAAAAGAGCGCTTAAAGCCTGTTAAGATTAAGATAGCGGAGAGATTTTAAAATAGATTTCGTAACGAGAATGGTGACGGCACACGGAAATGCAGCTTCTCATGAACAGCTCAAACTGTTTCACTGAATCCTTGTCTGCTGCTTTTGATTACCATTATTTTTGCTTCAGCTACCACACATTTTCTCCGGAGAGGAATATATTTGTGTCGGGTTTTTCAGGACGCTGCAAATAACACAAACGTAAAACTTTTTTATTTTTTATTTTACAAAGAAGATAAACTTTAAGTGTGAGCTTCCTCCACCAAACTGGAGCAGGACTTTGATGTGGGCAAGCCTTCCCAACAGTCACATTTCACAATAGCTGCCACGAGCTCATTATGTGATGCTGAAGGGAAAGTACACACACGTTGACATTTTCTTGTTTTTATGTTGAATATTTAACAGTTTGAGTTGGAAGCTGGAGGTAGTGCAGAAATCGTCACCTATATGGTGGTGAGCTTGAAGAGTTCATCTTACATCAATACATTATAATTTATCCACCTCGTCCTGAATAGTAAAGACCATAATTTGTTTCCTCTATAAGAAGATGTATAACTATATATAACTTTATTTATTTTTGAACCGCACTGTTACTGAGGAAAGCCTTTAATTATCAAGTCACGTCTTCCCCCAACTTGTAATACACTGCTGTCTGCGTATGGGCAGCACATATCTTGCAGTAGGCAATCAATGACAGGCTTTGCCTTGAAAAAAAAAAGAAAGAAAATGACACAATATCAAGGAGAGAAAAAACAAACAGCGCTCTCTGGGAAAACTGTTTTAATTAGGTGGATGGAAATAGAAAAACGGAGTTGTGAAATTCTCCCCTTCATCCGTTTGAAACACTTTCTCATCGACACACTTTCTGGAGATGATTATGTGGACTGGACAGGAGAAGATAAATGCCCCCCCCACACACACACACACACACACACACACACATGATCAAAGCGGAACCTGTGAAGCGGTCTTCCTCAAAAAAGATGTAAAGACAAGAGAGTGAAAGCAGAAGGAAGAGAATATGGGGACTAAAATCCACAGGGTGACAAAGAAATGGGATGAATTGCAGTTATGTGGTGTCCTTACACCGCTGACACCCAGCAGTGTGCAGCATGTGCTCACAGTGATCCAAGGCGCTGATGTAACACCGCAATAACAGTGGGCTATATTAATGCCAGGCTTGAAAGGACACCTGATGCTGCGACAAATGAAATAAACACTGGCACCCTATCTTTATTAAGAGTGGGGGCTCATCTGAAAAACAGTGCGGAACAACTCAACCCGGCTCCTCAACCCGCTCGCCAAAGAAAACACTGACAGCATAATAAGTAGCCGCTCAAGCGGGCCCGTCCGCAGCAGCAAGCAAGGCAAGCGGATTTGAACGTGGATGGGACGAGTCAACCCGGCCCCGCGCTCGCCTCTAAAAGGATACCACTGACAACATAATAAGTGTTCTGTGAAACTCGTTCGAAATGGGATGCATCCAGAGTGTATCTGCTGTAATGGAGGCAGATATGGCCCCCACACCATGCCACACCATGCAATATGATATACCATCAGCACTCGGGGCAACGACAGAAGATTTTATTAGGGCCATTTTCTTGTCCAGCAACCGTTCCCACTGCAGCACACGGCGTATAACGTATATATCTAATGCTACTGCTAATGGGTTTCACTGTCCAAAGAAATTCTTGGTGCGCTTCTTCGTTTGCCATCCATGACAACATATTGTAGCACAGCTTTCAAAGAGACAGTTGAGGAGGGTGGAAATAGAAGAAATCAATAATTTGATATGCATAAAATATAAACGAGTATTCATTTTGGTTTTTGCTTCCAAAACATGTAATATTTCAGACTAGTGGAAAGAAAACACCCATAATACACATTTAGGTGTTTATTCCACGTTGTTTATTTGCCGAAGCAGACACGGATGTCCTTCTGAGACATTCAGTTTCTCTCTTCTGAGACCATTTTCCACTAAAATACCACCGATGTGGTTGTTCACGTTGCCTCATTTGAATGAACCTCCCACTCATCGCCCACCCAGCTCTGCAGTGGGCACTAGAGTACCACGCGGAGGGCAACGCGCATTCTTCCTGGTCAAGAAAATAGCCATCCATCGCAGCGCTGCTTGTGTTGGGGTGATTGAAGCAACATGTGGGTTCGACAAAGAGTTCCACTTCTTCATTTGCACTTAATTCTGATTTTATTCATTTACACAAGCAGTCATTTAAAGTGTATGGTAAAGGAAAAATAATGAGTGCTGATAAACTATAGTTAGGAGATATAAGAAGACTATTGAACAAATAGATTTCAATTTCAAACATTTGGAGTACTTTAATACCTACTGCCCTAGTGCTCCATGTACCAAGGCCAACCAATACTGCCCTTTGCTGCACGTCATCCCCAATCTCACCCTTTCCTGTGTCTAAAATCTGTCCAAAACATGAAGGCAAAAAGCCAAAAAAACATAATAAAACAATGTATTTACCAGATAAGGGACAGAAATGTGTGTCACATTCATACTCAGACTCATGGATTTTGTTTCCCAACTGGGGGGGTCAGGACCCCTAGCACATGAGGAATATTGTTACGCAAGACTCGTGGGACAATTGTGAGGGATTAAGAGATGATTTACAAGACTGCAAAGGGAAAAAAGAGGGATCTCTGCTCCACAATGGCAGCACATTTATGGCCTATTTTAACTATTGGTTTGACTGCTGTAAAATGTGGGGCAGATAACCTCCTGACCTCCCATTTGGCGCCACCATCTGGTCAAAATATCACTGTATCCAATACTTTTACCTGCAAAACGTTCAGCTGTCCTTTGACTTTAATTATTGATCATTATCAAATGCTAGCATGCTGAAATGCTAAACTGAACACGAGAGCATTGTCAATGGGAGCATCTTAGCACGCAGATGTGACCATTCAGATGTCTGTCTCACAGACAGCGGGGCTGAAGTCAGACTGATAAGAAACCTCATGCCTTTGTGGAAGTTTTTAACCGAGCGTTTTATAAAGTGGCAGAATGGCGACGTCTGCCATAGGAAAGTGGCAGAAAATGAGGTTGAATGACAAGAAAATGTGGCAAGAGAGACTTTTTTTCGTCACCTGTGTTGACACTTGTCTTGTCAGCCTCGTTGGAATCGGTGACACCCGTCTGGGCTTGAGGGAAAAAAGAGCGACAGAAAATAGAGGCTTTTTATTGGAAGTACTCTGACAAACCTGAATACCGTCATTGGTAGAGACCCCCGCGGCTGTGCTGTATAATTTGACATTTCGTTTTAATTCAGCAAAGTGATGTCAAATGAGTCACAGTACTTCCGATGCAAATTGTGTGTCTCGCATGTCTGTGATAAACTCTGGAGTGGGACGGATTCGCTCCAAGTTGTCAGTCACCTGTCAGCTCAACGCGTGTGGCTGCATGGTTTATAGTGAGAGGAGAATGTCTCTAAAGCTTGAGATGGGTGGAATTTAATGACTTACTCTTCTTCAGGTTTTTGTTACTAATGGTGATCGCTATCCTCATTAAAACAAGGAACGTTAGCACTTATTGTCAGTCGCGCTGGATAAAAGCGTCAGCTAAATAATCTAGCTAAGCAATCTAGCTAAGCTAAGTAATCATTTTAGGCTGTTCGTGACTAAACTGCTCAATGTTAAAAGTTAAGATTCCTCAACACGCACACTTGCTAATGTAGGACAATTTGCAGAGTGTAGTCAAATTCACCCAGAACTTAAAGGCTAATGAAAACCCTTTCAAGGGAGGGAGGAATAAAAATATTGCAGATTTTTAACTCACAATGTAATAAGCGTAACACTTCTAAATGTTGTTTGTTGTATTTATACCACCCGAGAAAATAAGATCATCAAAATGACTGCTTCAGAGAAATGACACTCAAAGAGGTCAGCGATGATTTTGCAAACAACAGCTGGAACGCACATCAGATCACAGCAACATGACCTCATGACAAACGTCCCAGACAAAGACGTATTGTACCTATTACTGTATGCCGTGGTAAATGAGTCACGGCAAAGTGTCATATGACTTGTTTTGTGAGGTATATTTAAAATGAGATGATCATTTAGTGTTTTTTTAGCTGTTAGTGTTTCTGCTGTACTCTACCTGTGGAGTTACACAAGGGATCCTGAACACTTTACGGTGTATAACCTTAGTAACATAGAATAGTAACTGTAATCCACAAAGAGATTGAATTTAAATCTGTGAGATATGGACCAGAATATCATGTTTCTTTAAATACAATAAAAGCCAATGGCTTTATTCTAGTTTTGTCAGTCAAAACAATCTGCATTTTGTCTTCATCGCCCCAATATTATAAGCCACGACTAATTCCTCTCTACTAGCAGAAGCAGCTTGTACACCCAAACAACCCTTCCAAAATTGCCAATGCAGGCGTTTTAAAAACACCTGCTTCATCAAATATGGCTGCTTTTCTTCCAAACACGACTGGTAATTCTATCTGAGCTCCCGAGTCATCCAAGATCTGCAAGAAATACACACTGCTCGCCTTTATTGTAATATTGCTTTGACAGCAGTGGATGGATTTCCTGCACGTTATGGCGGGAAGATCAATTGTTCCAAACCCACGATAGCTGAGCGTTCTCCAGAGAGCCCGCCGTTATCTTGTAGGAGATAAGCTAACGTTGGCACATTCGCACGCCGCTGCAGGTTAATGCAATTCAAAGTGGGGCGGAGGGTGAATGCAAATGCTGAGCGATAAACTGGGGAAGTTGCTGGTACTGTGATAAACTGCTGCGCGAGGGACAGAGAATTTCTTGTAACCCTTTTGGAGTAATCTAATAATGTTTCTCTTTTCCATTATCTTATTTAATTTCAAGATTTTAGCCACCCACAGAAGAAGGGAAAAGGCCAACAGGGCGTGTGTTGGTGCATCCAGCTAACGCAATTAAGGCGCATGGTTTTAGTCCTTTCTGTCGTGAATGCTCAGCTCATCGATTTGGCCAAGTGGTCTAGCACAAAGACAACTTACTTCCAGGGTTTCATTTTTTGATCCATGATGGTGAAAAGCAAGAGACTGGTTTCTGTAGGTCGATGATACTGTGGGAATGGGAGACAGATCTGCAGGCTGTGATGTGTTCTTCGGGTATTTCTGCTGTTAGATCAAAACATGGTAAGCTTTTTAAAGTAGCAGTGTCTAGGATTCAGTGCCACCTAGTGGTCAGGTTGCAGACTGCATCCGACGGAATTCCCCTTTGCTCACCTCTCCCATTCCAAGCATATTAAAGTATTAATATTCCCCAAATTCCAATTAACTAATATAATACACTTGTTGCTCTTACACATCTCGTCGAAGAATTCATGTATCAAGGAACTGAACAAATGATCCATGATACACTCACAGCATACACTTCAGAGACACGTGAGCAGCTTGGATGATTTTCACTGCGGAAGTAAACTACTGGCTGTAGTTTCAAGCATAGTTTGACAATTTGAAATGGTGATTTATTTTTCTGGAGTTGAGTGATTTTGGCTACACCTTTTGTCATAAATAAATTCCCTTTGAGAGCCACTTGCATTTCCACACTGTGTCATGAGACATTGTTACAATGCAGGATTAAAACAGAATAGAATGCAATGTAAAAAAAAAAAAAAATGACAAAGAGCAATGGCATGTCATTCAAAACCCGTTAGGACCACACATAAGTGGTTTTGAAGAGTATGAAGGTTTTTCCTTGGCCGCAGGTGTAAAGAGGGGATAACCGACAGGAGATAGCAACAGCATGCTCTCCTTCCTCCACAGTTGAAGGTGCAGCAAGTGGATAAGGGGGATTAATGGTATCCAAGCCACAACAGCAGCCAATCCTGTTAAGCCAAGCCAGGCACGGTGGCTTCAGATGTGTATGGCTTCAGTGATCCCTCGTGGGTCTCCGGACGCCGACGATCCCTCAGATGACTGTTATCGCCCCTGCCTGCGTATACGCTCCGACTCCCCATTGCATGTTCCCCCGTGTGTTTCTCTCTCTCTGCCTTTTTATTCTTTGTCTTTTCTCACTGTCTAAATGTTTTTCAGTGAAGTTGACGAGACCATATTGGCAGGTCCACGGACACGTACACATTTCTGGTCTTTCTTTTCTTTTTTCTTTGGACGTGCAAGTTCATGTGATGCATCTGGGGAGTGACTAAGATGGACTTGATTCATTTCAGCCAAATAAAATCACTTTAGTCTTTAGTCATGTGTGCAAGCTTTGCAAACCAGCCCATCTAACAAATCCTACCCTATCCCCTCTTCCAGACCACTAATACTGCTGCTGCCCCCCCTTTGTGATAATGATACATACTCACTGTACTTTTACTTCCATCCTGCTTTGCCGGCCACACAGATGCTCTATTCATAGCACGTCCCATGTAGCAAAAATAATCCTTCTTAGATTTACAGCAAAAGCCGGGAACAGTTTGCTTCTCCCTTTTCACTCGGTTCTTTAGCTTGTGTTTTTCATTAGAAGTGGCTTAAGATTTCAACGAGAGAAGATGAAACGTGTTATTTCAGTGGACTAGTCGTTTCGGGAGTCAAAGGAATCCCTTGTTTTGTCACAGCGGGTTCTGGAAACCTACGCTGGACCTGAAACAAGCGGTGCAGTCGCACAGAGTGCGTTCCTGACTTCATGCACAATGATGCCGGAAGGGGACTTAGAGGGTGTGGAGAAACTTCCAGCGGAGTCGAAGTCCTGAGTCAGTGTGATACACGTGCAGCTCGAATCCACACATCAGTGCACCGACTCTCTTCCTTCTTGAGGAAGGAGAGGCGATTTTAGTCCTGACTTTCACCACAGTGCAATCGGAACTTAAAACCACTGGATGTAGAGGCACCTTGTGCTGCTGGCTTGTAGGCAGCACAGATTGCGCTACATTAGTTCACTGATAGATCATTTGAATAAAAAAAGACGTGAGTGAATATTTGTACCTTACACACCACTCCATTTCTTTACTTTACCTCGTAACTTGGTCTTTAGTTGTTTTTTACTTCTCATCCGGACTTGTTTCTGTCTTTGTGCCGAATCCCCCCTTCTGTGGGCGTAGTCATCGTGACTCATTGGTTTGTGGCCGTTATGAAGCCTCAAATTCGACAATTTGAGCGTTGCCATCTTGACTTTTTGCAACCGGTGAAGGGAAGTAGCTATATTTAGAATCCGTAGAGATGGAGTTGAAGAGACTGGTAGCGGCAACGACCTGTCAATCACAGTAAGCCCGCCCTTAAGCATACTCTGCTTTGTGGTCTTTTTGACTCTAAATGGGTCCATCATTTACTAAATGAACATCATACTGTATTGAAGACAGGAAACTAGAGGTTGAGACGAAAATCAAGTGAAAAGTAGAGTCATTTCCTCATACACTTGAATAAAATCAGACTTCTTGCAACCAGAGGAGTCGCTGGCCATGAGAGAGAACGCACGTTTTAAGACACTTCGGCATTGGCTTCACGGAGGTTTCCGTCTGAGATTATTAAAGGCTTATGTCATTTTATCCTAATAATAATTGAGACAGATCCTTAAAAATAAAATACAGTATAAATCAAGCAGCTCTGATTGCTTCATGTCATTAATCGTGTAGCCTTAACCCTTAAGAGATAAGAGTGGTATAAAAAAACAGAAAAACATTTGCATTGTACATGGATCCTCAAATATTTGGAGTCTTCACTTTTCAAGGTGTTTGTTAAGTTACCTCTCGCCTCTCAGAGGTATGCTGTGTTCAAAACACTCGAGTGCTCAAGCCAATTAAGAAAGCTTTTTTTTTTTTTTATTATTATTACCGCAGTATACAGAACTAATAGCTGAGTTTCTTTCTGTAGTCATATTAGTAAGAGTGTTCTCTAACTATGAAGCTAAAACAGGCTCCATAAAAGTAAAAGCCGTCACCGTGTTACTGTGAATCAGTGCCTGATTGTCTCAGAGGTTGACCTGTGCGTATAAGAGCCACTTGTGTAATTAAAAGCTTTACGGCCTGCAGGATTCACCTCCACAGCTAATCACGTAAGAGGACCACGCGTAAACCTGCCACACGTTTAACACATATAAGTACAGGTATTTATGCTCCCCTACACACACACAGAGGAGAAACATCATGACAGTTACACAAGCGCAATACAAGGGCACTATGATGTGGGGAAAGGAACACTCCAACTGGATACCAAGATGCTGTGAATTTAATGAAGTCAATGTTTAATTAAAGGTGTTGAATAAAATATGCATGGGCAATGCTTACAGATGTAATCATATAGGACTGATACATCTATTTCTATATCGACCATGTTGTGCTCACCTCAGCATACAGAAGGAGCCGAGCATCCAACACCTACAGAGAATTTTAAGGAGCATTCCAGTCAACAGCGTGCCCCTCACTCCTGATTACTACGTTCCTAGTGAACGCTAAACTCATTTATTCCTTTTGTTCCCACGATAGCACTTTTAATGGAGAGCGCCGTGAAACATTTTGACTGTTTTCAAATCAAGACTAGCAATTAGAGTGGAGAACCGGTATTGACAGCGGGGTCGAACCCCACGCTGCAACAGGAAGTTTCATTTAAGCAATCTGTTTGTCAGCCACGTGCTGCTGATCTAGTTAGCTCTGTGTTATCATTACCACAGCTGAGGGGCTAGTTTACTGTCACCCCTGCTGCTCACGATACCACGCGGCATCCCGGTTGTTTCCTACTGCTCACCGTTAAAAAACAAACAGATGGCAGTCTGTCGTCGTACCGTTTAGTTTTAGGGTGAAAGCGCTCAGTGAACTCAACCAATGTATTGTCACCGACACCTACATGGCCGTTGCCTTGGTCTGCGGGGCTAGCTAGGTATCTTTGCTGTGTTTTTAAATTGTTCATATCCACTAATCGATAGAAGGTGTGAACACCTCCTGGTACAAAGTTATTGGGATTCATTCAAGCACACGTCTTTGACACTGCGAGACCAGTGTCCCACGTGGGGTTAAGTTTCGACTACGCACCACCTGAGGTCAAGTTTAGGGAAATACCATGGTTTTGTTTTTAATATTCAAAAAGTAAACCCGTCTTGTCTTGTGTTTAAATCCGGAATTAAATCAGTTCAACGACATTTGACTCACTCAGGTGCAGAGGTGGAGGCTGTGAATGGCATATGAGTCATACAGTGACTCGTTGTTTCACTTATTCTATTTTTAAGTGAAAGAATAAAGGAACAATTCAGAGAGAGAGAGAGAGACAGAGTGACAAAGGTCAGCAGTTTGGATGTTGTGGTTTAATGAAACATGACAATGATCAATGCAGAAGAACCAGAAAGAAGTGCAGATGAGACGATGTGTATATTGTTTCATTTGGCACTACAATCACATCAGTACTGGAGGTTTTTTTAAATCATTCGTCATTATTCATAAGCTGTTTGGAAAGCAGCTGACTAGTAATGTCCAAATCATGTTTAAAGTGGTGCACAAAGCCGTAATACCGGACACCTGCTTATGCCGCCATATCAACAGCGTGAGTTCCCTCCCAACCTCCTCCCTTTGTTGTGTTATGCTTTTGTTAACTCTGCTAAGATGTTCTTGTACAGTATTTGTTCATTATGGGGATTAGTTTCCTCACAGAACGTTGGAGAGCAAAGAGCAGAACCTTTTCTGTCAAATCATTCTGGCGTCTCCTCTCCCGAAGGAACGTTTTCTAGAAATGATGAGAAAACAGTCCAATTATAAATGCACTTATACAAATATCGTTGTTATTCATACATTACATATCTCAAATATACTGATTATTACCTTTTTATTTAATGTTTGTGTTATCAACACCTTTTACTTTTGAAAGGGGGGGGGGGGGGGGGGATATGCAGCAGATATTGTGTGATACTGATGTGTGAACTACTTCAATGGGTCACATTTCAACAAATAAAAAGGAATTCAGATAAAAGTTGTTTGACCGAACCAGTATTTTCCAAGATGCATTAGATGATCAAATAAACATACAGGATTTGCAACAGCATATATGCCTTTACAGCAGCGTTCTCATTGAACTAATTAAATCGCTCCTCTAGTGATCCTGGTTGGTTGGTTGGTTTCCAGCTAGGTTGTCTTCTACGCAGCAGGGTGAGTGAGCCCAGCAGAAGAATGGCGGACTCCATATCCTGTCCCGGTGGGGCTGTTGCTAATTGTTTCCCAGAGACCGGTGGCACACCAGACAGCCAGACCTAATTAGAGGCTTCAAACAATCCAACCTGCCAGACGGAGGTTGTTCGAAACCGTTCTGTGAGCGGACGATCTTGTCAGAACCGTACAGTCATACGCGTATAAATGTCTTGTGTTTCATTAAGCATGTGCGGTTGAAACAGAACTTGTTATCTCACAAAATGAGATCGTTAATGAGAAGTTTCTGAGCTTTAGATGAGACATAAAGTAACACCAAAAAGAAGAGCATATCTAAATGATATTTTCCATGTCGTTCAAAGTGCAACTCGGCGTCTGATACTCGCCGTGCTTTTCAAGTCACTCGAATGTGAACCCACCCGCCTCTCATTATCAGACGCTCGGAGGAAGTGATGCGTTAGAAAGTGCAAAGTAGTCCGCACACGGGGCGGGTTGTGGGGGAAGGTGGACCTTCGGCCTGTTCGTTTCTCGTGCAAAACTAAAAGTAATAGTTGAGATCGCTAGTCACCTGACTGTGACGTGATCCATTAGTCAGACTAAGCGTCAAACACAGCCTTTTCCGGAACCCTAATAAGTGGGTTTGTTGCCTACAACTGACTTCCTGTGGAGACAGACATTTATTTTGAAAAGACACCATGCATCTAACGAGTGACAAACTGACTCACTGTGCCTGATTAGATCCGATTAGATAAAAAGCGTTATTAATCCCCAGTAGGAAAAACTAATTTGCCACCATATGAAATCATACAACCAACACACAATTACAACACTGCCAGCAGAGGGGTATCAAGAGCGCCACGACTCGAGGCTCGGGTTCCACTGACCGAGTGTCGGTTTTTAGTTAGGGAGCGAGAATGTGTTTGCTTGTTAGCGTCTACTCTGATCTGTTCTCACATTATGTCTGTCACCCTCTGCATGCCGAGAAGAGGACTGTAAGCATTCAAATCCGACTGCGGTTTCTCCGATTTCTCTTTTCACTTTCTGAAAATGAAGTGTTATAATCTGCAGGGACTCTAAACTGGCGTTGGCAGCCAGTAAACGTTGGTGAGCAGCATGTAAGCCACAGGGACGCACCAAGCTGTATGCCAGCTGTTGTGTGCCATCCCGCCGCATGTCCTTTGAAGTGCCACAGCCAACCAGGCTGCATGAAGAACGAGCCAATGCGGGCCAATGATGCCAAATAGCACACGGCCGCCATGTCAGTGCCCTAGCCGCAGAAATTGATCTATCTTTGAAACAGCGACTGCTCCGGTTAGAATTTCCCTCTGAAGGCCTGCGAGGATTATTCGACAGAGCACACGTGCATCTGGTGAGGGTACGAGACTGGCATGTTCAGAGGGGATAGAAGTGAGGCACAGCGGCCTCCACAACACAACAGGACCCCTCTTTTCAATTTCCTGCTCCAGTTTCCAGTCCTGCTTTATTTCGTGCGGGGACCTGTGAAGTGGGAGTCGCGAAAGGAAGAATGCAACATTTAGCCGATACGGCACCACAGAGCACAGCACACGGAAATTGATTCTGTCAGAGGCAATATTTGTGATAATGATCTCAATAAAAACATAGGGTGATTTCAAACAGGGTTAGCAGGATTCCCTCAGGAGTTCCTACTCCTAACACAGCAGTGCTCTCTAACTGGCTTTCAAACAAGCGCCGCACACTTTGAACTTAATACCGGCGTGCTACTTGATGTGTATTTTATTACCTTATCCAAACTCAAAGCTTGAAGTTTGACTGAGTTAAGTAGTGTTGAAGGGCATACTTTTTTAGCAGTTTGATTTAATTCAGTTTGATTTCATTTGATTCAAACAATTCTCATGTGGGTGGCAGATGTATTTGCATCTTAAAATGACTGTTTCTCATTTTCTTCGCCTGTATCTGATTTGATTGATGATTTGTGTCTGTGCTGTCAGCCAGGCTCTGATAAACCCACTGTTCACTACCTGCTCAGCACCAATCAGCAGACAGACACAGTTAGCGTCTAGCTGGCTGACATGATGGAGCATTTAGCAGCTACGGAGCCAGACATCCAGATATTTCTTTCTTTCAGTTGGTGGAGACCAAAAATAGAGCTAAAAGGAGATTCGTCAGGTGGCCAGAAACACAACTCCAGATGAATTCTAATGATCGTCTGTAATTGCTGGATGTGTAAATATAAGAGGAGTATATAAGGAGAGAGAGAGAGAGAGAGCGAGAGAAAGAGAGAGAGAAAGAGAGAGAGCATGTGCTTGACTAATTAGACTCATAAAAGTAACACACAGCAACATGTTCACCAACCTGGATTTCCACATCTAAGGTTGCCACGGGAAGCAGACATAACAACACCCAACACCCATTTATAACTAATTCTTGACAGATGTTTTGACTTTTTGTCACAACTGAAATGTTCCAATGCAATGCAGTGATTGGAGTCAAAGTCACAGTGACACCTCGGTACGAAGCAGTAGATTGCGAGCATCGGCCAGGCTGTGTTTTGATCCAGTGAACTGCAGGTAGAAATAACGGAGCTTTTTTGTGTGATGTACAGTAGTTGAAAGTTTCAGATTATTTTGGATTGCGGTATTTTACTGTAATTGTACTTGAAAAGATTGACAGCTGGTACAGGATACCCGTATGATCTGCTGTGCTGGCTCCAGCAGCCTTGGCTCAGCTGGAAACATTCTTAAAGTATCACATTGCTATTACTGGAAGGAAAATAGTGCCCCTCCATTTTGGTAGGCTCCAATTCACCATCCCATCCCACACGATTCTTTAACAATAATGTTTTCCTGGTCTAGTATTTCAACACGGAAGATTTCAGCCTCTTTCCTGGAAAGAGAGCAAGAGTGGAAAACATTCCCTCTTTGTAAGAAATAAAAGAAAAAAAGAAAAAAATAGAAACAGCAGTTACATTTCGCTTTGGTCAAATGTAATTTAAGCACTGTTTGTCAGACCGGATTAAAAAATCTGAAAATTAAAATCAAAATATTAAATTGAAGCACTTTTCATCGTAATAACATACTGGCACTTAAGAGCAAAGTTCTAACTTATTTTCTTTTTGCCATTTGGAAAACTTGACGAGAATAGCTGTTCCATCAGGGCCTACTAGGGAGCAAAGATGGCACGCAGCAGTTTGCAATCACCATCACTCTGCCTCCATGGCACAAAGGGGAGACTTCCACCCAGCGAGCATTTGATTAAAACCACAACACAACATCAAGTTTCATCTCTGTGCCAGTGCCACACGCCGAGAGGCAGCAGATGTGGAGAATACCGCTCATGTTTGTTGGTCTGTGCAGCAACGGGTTGTCATGGACACAGATGGGGTGTCTTGAGGGGCCAAAGGCATAATGTCCCCTCCATTGTGATATAAGATGAAATTTAAAAGTAATGAACATTTGTTGTTTTCAGAGGAATCCCGAGGACATAGAAGCTGTCCTTAAATATGATGGCTATCACTCACGTAAACACAATAATAATGTGTTTTCCCGCCACGTTTCATTGATGCATTTGATACAATATTGTTAAACTGAAGTCATTTCTCAGATTTATTTGAGCAGAAAACATATGGAGCTTGTAGTACCATATTGCCCCACTAGAGAGCTGCGCTCACTAAATGTGGGACTACTCGTGGTTCCTAGAGTCCTTAAAAGTAGGATGGGAGCCAGAGCCTTCAGTTATCAAGCTCCTCTTTTATGGAACCAGCTTCCACTTTCAGTCCGGGGGGCAGACACAGTCACCTCATTCAAGAATAGACTTAAGACTTTCCTGTTTGATAGTGCTTATAGTTAAGGCTGAATCAGGTTTGCCCTGGTCGAGCCCCGTGCCTGGTGATCCGGCCTCCTGCCTTGGCCCTGCTGATGCGCCCCGCCCCCCCTCCTCTCTACCTCCTTGTTTCATGGATTGGAGTTCCATTCATACATTGTCATATTCATGTAATGTGTTTATGTAACTCTGTAATGCTGTTCATTATGTACACATGACATCTATTGCATCTGTCCATCCGGGGAGAGGGATCCTCCTCTGTTGCTCTCCTGAAGGTTTCTTCCCTTTTTTCCCTGTGAAAGGTTTTTTTCTATTTTTGGGGAGTTTTTCCTGATCCGATGTGAGGTCAAAGGTCAGGGATGTCGTATGTGTACAGATTGTAAAGCCCTCTGAGGCAATTTCGTAATTTGTGATATTGGGCTATATAAAATAAACTGAATTGAATTGAATATGAGTTGCTCACTATCTTAACTCTGGAGGTGTTCAGCTCTTAGTTATATTCCACACCACGGTTGATAGCATAGGACTGATGTTCCTTATTATCCCCGGCAGGAAGAATATGCAATCATTCGCTCGTGAGACGTGTGTGAGACGTGCGTCCAGTGAGTGAGTGTGCACCTCTGAGTCTGTCCACGGCTGATCTCACATTCTGCTGCAACAAACTGCATTCGGTTTTTGGTGCCAGTCATGGCTGCATGCTCCAGGGTGCGATGACTCACACTTTCTCAAGACACCTTTTATTGCCTTTTTTTTTATGCTGCCATTGATGGCCAGCTTACTCCTCACTCACTACGCCTAACTGGCTGAGGATGATGTGTTTGGCTAACGGATATCAGCTAACGGAACTAGCGGTACACACACTGCTGAGTACCTCGTCACCACTCAGCCGCTGCTACGCAGGCAGAAAGCTTGGTGAGTTTGATTTTGTTTGGGGGCGAGATTGTAATAAGAAATGTCCTTGACACCTTTAGGCCGATTGGCTGCACACACCTGTCAGAGGTCTGCACTCTACTGAGTGAGCGCACCTTTCTAGTTGGGATAGTATTTTTGCCATGCTTCAATTTTAGTGGCTGGTTTTGTTGCAACGCATCACGTGATAAAGAATAGCCTGTATTGGCTGACTATTGTATTGTCAAGTATTTATATACAAGCACACACACACACACACACACACACACTCACTCGCTCACTCGCTCACTCGCTCACTCGCTCACTCGCTCACTCGCTCATGCAAAATGTTATGTAATGCCACTCCCAATGCTCTTTTAATGATTGAATTATCAAGTTGTAGTTGATACTCTGCATGCAGTCATGTTTTATTTACTGCTCATTCTGGATGCAATTATTTATATTTACTGTCACAGTCACTCTTACTGAGGATTTACAGTATCTTATACAAGTGTGTAGAACCCACAGAACAGCAGGCACGCATGCATGTGCAAGTCGTCACACTTTTATGCAAGTTAATCAACTTTCATGAAACTGAGAGTGAATGTGTTTTCCTCCAGTCTGACTCATCTGCCCCATCCTGACAGATTCTGGGGTTTCAGATATTGGACAGACCCCTTGTTGATCGGAGCTGTTGAGGCGCAAGCAGGGGAGAGCATGCAGAACAGACCCCCACCGGGCTCTAATGCGTACATCCTGTTGAGAAGACGGGTCGCCCTGGAGACCAGGCATAGGTATCCTAGCAGGAGTGCAGGGAAGATGCGTATTTACCCTGCGAGCCTCTTGTCAGGGAAGAATTGTCTGTGTGGATCATGTTGTTGAGGATTTATACACCAGCTTGTGATAGTTTTCTAACCAGACGTTATTGGTGGCACAGTGGAAACCAACATCCCAGAGGTATGGGCTTGTGTTCAGAGAGTTGATGGCTCAAATCCCCCAGATGATATATGCCACGACTGGGGAAAGTTTAGGTAAACAAAAATAAAATACCTCCTCTTTAAAAACTCCCATTGAGGTGCCCTCGAGCAAGGCACGTGGAGCGTTTAAGAGGATGTAAACGCGAGCTATGAAATAGAGAAATTAAGTGCTTAATTAGTCCCATTGGGGAATTGTGTCAGTATTGCATCAGACAGGTTATAGTCAGAGCTCATTACATGTTTATTATTACACCCATTACATGTGTCCTTTATCAGCATACTAAATATAGTACATTGATCCAAAGAAAAGAGCAAAATGTGTGTATGCATAAATACAACAGACTATGTTGCTCATAGTGAATGTACACCCTACTACATAGCACGATCTTTAATCAATTTTCCTAATTTACATTCTTTAATTAATACCCTTATTTAGGCTTAGTATTAGTTAAATATCAATATGAAACCAATATGCATCACGTCAAGTGTCCACATAGAAAATGATTTACTGGCGCCACCTAGTGGTCATTGACAGTGACGCAAGGGTCTGGAAACCTCACACGTACAGTCTTTATTTATAGTGATACATATTGAAAACAATAAACCAGCAAAGATGAAGACATTACATTTGAACAACTAGGTGACACACCCCTGACTCCTATATTCACAGATGTATTCAGTATATAAGTAAAGGCACAGACCTGCTTGTATTGATTTACATATCCCAAACTATTTTTATCCTATATAAAATAATGCCATTATCTTCAAGTGTCTCAATAAGATTGTCAACACTATCAAAACCCAACACAGCTGTTCTACATTGCTGTAATAATTGGAAAAGAATGTATATTGAGTTTCCTTCATCCAGCATCTAAATAGCCGGCTATTCATGTATCAGCAAGCCAGATGTGCACGATCTGGACCCAGAGAAGCTGCCAAAGATGTGTCTGGTTGAGGAGATTTTTGACCTCCTTCCAAAACTTTCCGCACATTCTCTCCATCTTTCCATCTCTCCACCAACTTCCTTCTTGTTTTCAGGAGAATTGGTATGCCAGAAATGACCCCAAGTACACATGGAAGAAGAAGTCACAGGCTTGACTGATCAAAAACAAAGGGTCAAACATGAGGCAGAGGAGATCTTGGATAAAAGTTAAATAAAAAAAAAATGTAAAAACAGGAGAAACTGTGTAGAGAGATCAAGGATAAAATTCCAGAAAGAATTCAAGCTTGAATACAGTCAGGGGGGAGTAAACAGGGGGGAGTAAACTTACCGATAGGCCAACGCCACACGTGAAGCACACACGAGACATGATGCACATTAGATAGCAGTGTTATTTATAGGATGTCATATTTGTCTGTTCAGTTGTAATTGTTGTACATTTTTCACTGTTGCTCGTGAAACTACGTAGTATGCGTTTTAATTGTGTTCAAGGCATCATTTGTTGTGTTTTTGTCAAACAGTGTGGAATAATATCCTTTTCATTTGTGTCACAATTAACCAAATTCAATATATTAAGGATAATATAAACAACGTCGAAAATCATTTTTCAAAAGATATTGATATAATAATGTAATATAATGTTAATATATCATTTATTTTGTTTATTTGGACATCACTTTTCTTAACAATGTTACAAAGTGCTTCACAACAGCATTAAAAAACATCAGTGCATCATTTGCAACATCCGATTAGTTTTTTTTTCTTTCTGAAAAGACAGAGGGCATCAGGGAAAACACAACGTAATCAATATCATGTTGCAGAATTACATCAAAGTAGAGAGAAAAGGCACCGCTCTATGAGGGTCATTGTTCCGCTTTCAGGCGACCACAGTGCTCCTCCGTGTATAGTCTCTGCAGATGAGCTGTACATTTCCAAAGTGGTTTGAAAAAGCATGATTATATCACCTTCTGTGCATTTGTGTTATTCAATGAAAATGATACGCAGTCTCGGACGTGTTCTCAGATCATTTTTTGAAGCAAAACATCAAAGATTTTTTCCGTTGGATAATTCAAAAACAACATTGCTGATAAGAGTTTATGATGGATACTGTGATAGCTGTCACATGCTTGAGTTGGTCTGAAACTAACAAGATTAAAAGAGCCGGTGTGAGAGATTCCACTTACTGTACAAATCTAAATGATGTTGCGATGTTGTTCAGACTCGATCTGAATGCGGTTATAGAAGCTTACATTTTCACTTTGTGTATGGTCCTCAAACATGAGAGGGATCTATCACTTGACATGTGTGAGTCCAGAGTCTTCCTGACCTTATCACAGTGCTGCAATAAAACACTCGGATGTGATATCCATCTCCTAAATATGTAATAGTGCAAACAGAATTGCGTTATAGAGCTTGGCCATCGGTAGATAAGGCCAGTCCATCCTTTTCATGCCAGAATGAAGTACCTATTGTGGGTTGCATTTCTGTTCTTGTTGTGTCTGTATGGTTGCCGGAGCAGTGAGGAGACTGGACAAGGGGACTTCATGCTTGTTGCAGGCCCTCTGGAAAAGCAGCTGGCGGGAAGCTCCGGCGATACGGTGAATGATGCGTTTGACTGCAGTCGTCCCATACCTCCGGGCTTTAAACAGAACTTTGAGTACCTCCAGAACAGAGGGGTGACCCACTTCAAAGTGCCGCTGTCATGGGCTCAGCTTCTACCTACAGGCCTCCCCAGCCAACCGCAGCAGGCTGTGGTTACCTGTTACCAGACGCTGCTGAGGCAGCTGCTGGAGGCGGGCCTTCAGCCTCTGGTCGTCCTTCACGGATCCACCGTGCCAGACGCTCTGAGGTCAAGGTATGGAGGATGGGAGAGCCGGGAGCTGGTAGAGATGTTTCAGAGCTATGCAGAGTTTGCCTTTGAGGAGTTTGGAGCACTGGCACGCTCGTGGGTGACACTGAGTGACTTGGATGATGTTTGGCATGACGGGCCGCCTGCCAGTGCTCCTGGTCCTCTGCAAAATATCCTCCAGCTCCACAAGAACATTTACAAGATCTACCACCAACGGTTTCCTGACAAAGGTAATAGAGAAGGAGGAGAGAGTTAAAGATGTGGTTGACTGATTGAGCTTGTCATTTTTAATGTGTTTTAAAAAGGGTTACTATAGGACCAACCGATAATCTTTAACCCTTTACCGCATTATTTATGACACAGATTACATGTGTAGATTACCATGCCTATCTCAATAGTCAATCCAGGTGAGATCAATAACATTATCTAAGCATGCATTTCACTGCACAGCTATGTGTTTGTGCTTTGTTAAAATATCCTCAGTTGGAATACCTTGTGTTCATAGTGTCTTTGCTTCCATTTTCTCAGGGAGACGTCTTTCAATCGGACTGAGAGCTGGTGATGCTGCAATCCTTCCACAGATCAAAGGTTCATCTCCAGTAAGATGAATCTTCCGTTCACTTACGTATCTTTTAAACGTCTTCTTTCTTTACATAATTAACTTCAGGTGCTATTGCTGTTATGCTCCAAATGAAAACCGTTTAAGAAAAGGAGATCAATACCATAAGAACTGGTTAGTCATGTTCACCTTAATATTATGTATCATTTGCTAATTTATTCTAAGCTTACATATTGTCACATCTCCCTGCAAACCTATTATATTAGTTGTCGTGTGTATAGACGGCACCAAAAGACTTTCGATCTCCTTGTCACGCTTCCTCCTTTTAGAAGTTATGGTCTTATCTTGACAGGGTCCTGCTCATGCCTTATTTTCTGTATTATTTTCAGCATATTCCAATGTGTATTGTGGGCCTTTTCAGCTTGTTTTGTATCTCTTCTTATCTTAACTCGTTGACAATTAGTGCTCAAAGATCCTGTGTCAGCAACTTGTTTCCCATGCCTGTATCTGCACTCTGACAAACATTCATCGCAAAACAACAACACTTTTGCTATACAACCATTTTACAAATTGGCCAGCTTGTGTCTTATGCAATGTGTTTATTAACATACATGAGTGGGATAACAGTGCTGTGTCTCCTATTTTAAACAGACCGATTTCTTGTCAGTGCACATTGAATACAACTGTGCCTCTGCATCAAGCTTTGCAAAGGAGCTGAGCCGCTTACAGGTAATAAAACCATAAAAGGTTCTTTTCACTTTGCATTTTTTTATATTTTGGATCACACATGGATGCCACATGCATGTTATGTCGTAGGTGTCAAGTGGGGACCTGCCTATCCTGATATACGAGGTGGCTGTTCATGGTTGTCCCGACAGTCAATACCAGCTTCTTGGCAATTTCTTACAAGGTAAATATCATTATAGCTGACTTAATATGATTCTGCTATCCAGTATTGTCCATTCAGCCTTAAAAAGCCGGTGTAATAAAAACAGTTTTGTTGTCATATTTGCTGAACTATCACCATTTCTTTACAATAGTACATGAGCTGGATGATCTGTAAAAACAAATCCGGTTGCTTGGCCTCCTCTTAGTGATCTTAATGGCATTTGTAAGATTCAACCAAACAATCAGAGCAGAGAAGTCTCTGACACAGCTGTCAATCACTGCTTACGTAGATCAAACGAGGCACCGCTGTTCTAATATGAGTCAATATTCTGTTCTTTTGAAAAGATACAAAATGTGCACATTTTTAAACATAATCTGAACCAATCCTCTGTTTTTACTGACCAAACAGGTCAAGGCTAGCCTGTTGTAGATTGCAATATAATAAACTTTTACAATACAATAATCATGGGAGTGTTATACCGAGTGTTATCATATGGGAGTGATCAGTGTCAATTCTTCTTGTTATGGTCCAGTAAGGTTTTACAAGGACAATCACATGTGTGGTAGAGCACAGCTGTAGGACTTGCTTTGCTATTTATAAGTTAATGCAAAACATATTGTTTAAACATTTATCTCCACTGGAATGTGGCATGAAAATGTGATTGGTGAGATGAACAATGTAGAGTTTAAAGCAGATGCCTAAATGACATTTGGTACAGACATGCATGCCCCCCTGAGGATAAAATCACGATAACTTTAGTGATTCTTTAAATATGGAAATATGACTTTGTCCAATACTTACTTGCCAAGCACATTGGCAGATATTCTATGACACAAGACATTCCCCGCAGCCTCAGCTGTACTTTGCTAATTAGCTGTAATATAACAAAAAGGAATGTATTTTTTTATTCTGCATATTTTATTAATGTTGATCATATAACTATAAGAAACTTTGTCTTGCATTTGTCACAGCCTTATTGAACAACGATAACCTGAATATTGTGGGATGTGACATGATGCATATGTTTGGTAAGCTGGACATGGAGGACGTCCCAACCAGGTAACAGTTTTTCTTGTGAAATATACAGTTTCAGATGTACCGACAACGTTTGTTTCTTGTATGTTTACACTGTTTTATGTCCTTCTCGTTTCCAGCAGTCTTGGTATTTCAGACTACAATATAATTAAAACATTTCAAAACAGTTATCAGAATGTTTGGAAAACATTTGAGGCCCAGACCAAAGCAGAACGAGACCTTTTCCTCAATGAATCATTCCCACCTAGCTTCCAATGGGCTACCTCCAGTGAGTCCTTCAAGGTTGAGGGAGGCTGGTTAGAAGGTGGGAAGGGAGAGACCATTTGGGACCGTTTTGGTCATGACGGCCTAGCCTTTGTGAATCAGACAGCTGACCGAGCTTGTGACAGTTACCACAAGGTGGATTATGATGTCTACCTCCTGCGAGGTCTTCATGTCAACACCTACCAGTTTTCCATTTCCTGGGCCCGTATTTTCCCCTCAGGCCACCGGGGAAGCCAATCCGAGAATGGGCCTCTCTACTATGACAAGCTGATCAACGCTCTTATTGAGTCTGGTGTACAACCTGTTGTCACTCTCTATCACTGGGATCTGCCCCAGACACTCCAGGACTATGGTGGATGGACCAACGCTTCCATTGCTGAAGCCTTCAAGGACTACGCAGACTTCTGCTTCTCCAGGTTTGGAGACAGGGTCAAGGCCTGGAACACATTCAGTAGCCCCTGGGTGGTGAGCCATGCTGGGTATGGCACTGGTGAGCATCCCCCTGGAGTAAAAGACTATGTGGTTGCCTCCTATCAGGTGAGTGCAATGCACTAATGATAATGTAAATATGCACTGTTTCATTGTCATTCTTTTACCTTTACATCACTATTTCTTTTTGCTATGTAGGCCACTCACAATATGCTCAAGTCTCATGCTGAGGCCTGGCATGTCTACAATGACAAGTACAGAAAGGTACAAGGAGGGAAAGTGGGCATTGCATTGAATTCTGATTGGGCTGAGCCCAAGGACCCCTCCAGACCCGAAGACATAGAAGCTGCAGATCGCTACCTGCAGTTCATGCTGGGCTGGTTTGCACATCCTATATTTGTAAATGGAGATTATCCTCCAACACTCAAGACTCAGATTGAAAATAAAATAAAAGATTGTCCCCTTTCTGAGCCTGCAAGACTTCCAGTTTTCACTGCTGAAGAGAGCCAGAGGATAAGTGGAACAGCTGACTTCTTGGGATTAAACCACTACACTTCTCGGTTGATCAACAACAGTGTTGGTGCCTGCACCCCTGGTCCTCAGGGGGTGGGAGACTTCCAGGCACATGTGGACCCATCATGGTCTTCTACAGCTTCTGACTGGATCTATTCTACACCTTGGGGTCTCAGAAGGCTTCTCAACTACATTTCCACAGAATACTTGAATGTTACCAAAGTGCCTATCTACATAACTGGGAATGGTATGCCCACTGAGCAAAGTGGGGAGACTCTCAATGACATTGGTAGAATAGAGTACATGAAGAGTTACATTAATGAAGCTCTGAAAGGTAAGTGTCTATGGAAGCTCATATTATAAAGTGTTGAAATAGTGTTAGCTTTAATGTGCTGTTGTGTGTATCCATTTTCTAGCAATATTCATAGATGGAGTGAATGTGCAGCGATTCACAGTGCAGTCCCTCATGGATGGATTTGAGGGAAAACAAGCCTACAGCCAAAGATTTGGTCTTCACCATGTCAACTTTGAAGATGCAGACAGACCAAGATCCCCAAAGCAATCTGCATATTTCTACTCTCAGCTTATCAAGCGCAATGGATTTGGTTCACATGAAGAGCATACTTTTAAAGGATCAGTGATGCAACACATCCGCCTTCCAACAGCTTTAACACCCTCTGAGGTTCCGTCTAAATCCAAGGTTGTCTGGGAGAAATTTTCAAACCAGTCAAAATTTCAGCGAAAACTCTACCACTATGGCACTTTCCCACCAGGCTTCAGTTGGGGAGTATCATCTTCGGCTTACCAGATTGAAGGTGGCTGGAATGCTGATGGGAAGGGGCCCAGTGTCTGGGATACATTCACCCACAACCCTGGCAGTATTCCTGCAAATAGTAATGGGGATGTGGCCTGTGACAGCTACCACAGACTTGAAGAAGACTTCTACATGCTGCGAGCTCTCAGGGTTAAGTCATACAGATTCTCTTTGTCCTGGTCCAGGATCTTTCCTGATGGTCGGCTTACCTCCCTGAACCAGAAAGGTGTTGACTACTACAATAGACTAATTGATGGCCTAATAGCATATAACATCACTCCCATGGTGACTCTCTACCACTGGGACCTTCCTCAAGCTTTGCAAAACCTTGGGGGCTGGGAAAATAGAGAGATGATTAACATTTTTAATGACTTTTGTGACTTCTGCTTTTCCACCTATGGAGAAAGAGTGCAATTTTGGATGACCTTCAACCAGCCTCACACAATTGCGTGGTCAGGGTATGGACTCGGACAGATTCCACCAAATGTTAGGAATCCAGCAATTGCACCATACAGAGTCGCACACAACCTTATAAAGGCACACGCCACGGTTTACCACACATATGACGATAAGTATCGCAAATCCCAAAGTGGTCTCGTATCCATAGCCCTAAATGCTGATTGGATTGAACCTAAAGATGTTAATGTTCCCCGTGAGGTGGTGGCCGCTGACCGCGCCCTGCAGTTCAAACTAGGTTGGTTTGCACACCCCATCTTCAAGAATGGCGACTATCCAGATGCAATGAAGTGGCAAGTTGGAAACAAAAGTGAACTCCAACGTCTTTCAGAGACAAGACTACCTTCATTCACTGAAGAAGAAAAGAGCTTCATCAAAGGAACTGCTGACATGTTCTGTGTAAATCATTATACGACAAAGATAGCAAGCCATGCTACTCTGAGGCTTTCCCCTCAATCCTATGCATATGACCAGGACTTGTCAGAAGAAGATGAAGTTGATTCTCCAACTACTGCCGTTAGTAACCAGAGAGCTGTAGCATGGGGCTTGAGAAGACTCCTCAACTGGATCAAAGAGGAGTATGGAGATCCGGAGATTTACATTACTGAGAATGGAGTAGCTACGGAATCAAAGACAACTTGGGATGACTCTGCCAGAGTATTTTATTACAAGACCTACATTGATGAGGCTCTGAAAGGTACACTGATATAAATATATGTGTAAAGATAAATAACTACAATATGATGATAATGATTACAATGTTTAGATGTTTAGTCTTGATCATTTATGTGTGTATGTTTTAATAACAGCCTATGACTTTGATGGTGTGAAGGTGAAAGGATACATAGCAACATCGGTCATGGATTCTTTTGAGTGGCTTGATGGGTACAAAGTAGGATTTGGGCTTCACCATGTGGACTTCAATAACCCCAATCGGCCGAGGACACCTAAGTACTCCGCCCACTTCTACTACCAAGTTATAAAGGACAATGGTTTCCCTACACCAGATGATGAGAAGCTTATTCATGGACATTTCCGCAAAGATTTTATCTGGAGTACTGCAACGGCATCATATCAGGTAACTTTTTGAAGAAGCCCCTTCATTAATGCTGAATCAAGATGTGCACATTTATTCCTTACAATCTTCTGTCCTCCTAATGAAACCTCTGTTGTGCTTTTCTTATCTCCAGATTGAGGGGGGATGGAGAGCGGATGGAAAAGGCCTCAGCATCTGGGACAAGTTTGCTCACACTCCTCTCCGAGTGTTTAATGATGACAATGGCGATATAGCCTGCAACAGTTACAATAAAGTAGATGAGGATGTGGCTATATTGAAGCAACTTAAGGTGACCCATTATCGTTTCTCCATATCCTGGCCGCGGGTGCTTCCTGATGGCACCACCAAGCACATCAATGAGGCTGGGCTAAACTACTACCACAGACTGGTTGATGCACTGCTCGCTGCAAACATCCAACCTCATGTATGTGTAATTCATGCTTCTCGGGAAATTACGCAATAGCAATGGAAAATTGGTTAATTTGGTAAACCTTGCTTTCCCTTTGTTGTCAGATTACTCTCTACCACTGGGACCTTCCACAAGTTCTGCAGGACATTGGGGGCTGGGAGAATGAGACTATTATTGTCAAATTCAAGGATTACGCTGACCTCATCTTTAGCCGTCTTGGCAACAAAGTGAAATTTTGGATCACCATTAATGAGCCATACAATATAGCCAATGTGGGCCATGGCTATGGCGCGGCTGCCCCAGGTATGCTCTTTAACATAATGCTCTTCATCTCACACTAACTCACATCAATGTATGCTCACTTTGATAGGTATGAAATACAGGTTGAAAAGTGAGAATTTATCAAAACAGTATTGCAAGAAGTAATGACAAGAAGCATATATAGCTAAAGAAACTAGAAAATGTGTATCTTGCTCTTTGTGTATGTGTCCAGGAATCAGTTTCCGACCAGGCACTCTGCCTTACATTGTGGGTCACAACCTGCTGAAAGCACACGCTGAGGCCTGGCATCTCTACAATGACACGTACCGGGCCAAGCAGAAAGGAATTATCTCCATCACCATCAACTCTGACTGGTCAGAGCCCAGAAATCCCAATAAGCAGGAGGACATTGACGCTGCAAGACGTGTGGTGCAGGTACCTAAAAGAACAAACAAGGAAATACTTACTGTTTTTGCTGTTTGCAGATTCTTCTTTAGCGTGCTCATTACATTCACATTTCACAATAGGCATGTAAGTTGCAGTTAAAGTCTGTTGTGTGTCTCCTTGTGCAGTTCTACATTGGCTGGTTTGCCCATCCCGTATTTAACGGAGACTACAGCAACATGATGAAGACAATCATTCAAGAGCGAAGCCTGGCTGCTGGTCTGCTAAAATCTCGGTATTATAAAAAAAATCTCGGTATTATAAAAATAAAAAATAAAGAAAGAAAGAGAACTAATGGAATTTTACATTTTCCCAGGTCAATTTAATTATTTTGATTCAATCTCTGCAGACTGCCTGAGTTCACTCCTGAGGAGATTAAGAGGGTTCAGGGAACCTATGATTATTTTGGGTTCAACCATTACACCACTGTCCTGGCGTTCCCTGTGAAATATGGAAACCTTCAGCACTATGATGCCGATAGGTAAGCACGTACACACGTACCTACAGGAACCAAGTGGGAGAAGCAAGTCACACACACTTAATCTTTTTTATTTATTTAACCATTTCACTGATCTGATCTTCTCAGGGGTGCAGGAACGATTGCTGATCGTACCTGGCTGGATTCAGGCTCATCTTGGCTGAAGGTCTCACCGTTTGGATTCCGCAGGATATTGAACTTCATTAAGGCCGAGTATGGAAATCCACCAATTATCATCACAGAAAATGGCATGTCAGAGCGAGGACCGACTGACCTAAACGATATCCATAGGAGCTACTACTATGAAAAGTACATTAACCAGGTGCTGAAAGGTATCAAACCACAACTCGTCTCTAAGAAATGATTGAAGTGTAATGGATCATAGCAATCTTGCTGTTCCACAGAATAATTATCATGTTAAAACCAAGATACTAAATATCGTGTACTTAAGAATCTCGAGTGTATTTACAATCCTGAAGGTGTTCATTTTCTTCTCCTCCTAGCTTACTTGCTAGATAACGTGGATATCCGGGGTTACACAGCGTGGTCTCTGATGGACAACCTAGAGTGGGCCACTGGCTTTTCAGAACGATTTGGCCTTTTCTACGTCAACCACTCGGACCCCAAATTGCCTCGAGTGGCCAAGACTTCTGTTACACTCTACTCCACCATCATCAACTGCAACGGTTTCCCAGACCCTGCCTTGGGACCCCATGAGTGCTTGAACACCGTGCCTGAAGGTACATGAGAATGCAACCAGTACCTTTTTAAAGCTCACCAATTCAAATGTAATTTGTGCAAAAACCTAAGTAGAATAAAGCAAGAAGTTGTGGTCGTACGAGGGTTATGTGCTGGACTATTTCTTAGTCAAAAGCATCGACTTCCTGGAGTCTTGTCTTCAGCGTATTGAACATGCGATGTCAATATAAACCCGAAACACTGTATATACAGAGAGCAAATAATGGGAGAAAAAGGTCACTTTCATGGAAAACAACATTTAGTGATAGATTTTGTGGATATCAGATTTTCTGTTCCCACATTTGAGGTGTGAAAAAGTGAAAAATGTGTTTAGATTTACAGTCAATATTAATATATGTGTGTCTTTTCTACAGCCACGAGCGCGCCCATCACGCCCACTTCCCCCAACAACACTGTGAGATTCCTGGGTATGAGGCTCTCGACCAATGATGCTGAGGCCGGACTTACCACCACATTTGCTCTGCTGATCGCTGCAGCGTTTGGAGCTGTTTGTACATCTTTTCTTTTGGTGAAGGCAAAAAAACATTCCAAGGAAAACTATTATATGGAAACTATCAAAATGGAACGGAAATTCTGATAGCAAAAATGCAGAGTTGTAATCAAAGTCCAACATGCGGTAACCTGTCTGCAAAGATAATGTTTGTGTTCCTGATTTGGATTTTTATTGGTTCATAAAATGAGCTTGTAAACTGGCTACTCTGATCTCACGTCTCAAATTGCGACTTTGTAGAGAAAGAACAGATCTTTTTTTTAAGTCAATCCAGGTTTAAAGTGTTCCCACATATTCATGAGTTCTGAGAATATGAACACGTTTGATAGGTTGTAAACGCTTCAGAGGGAGCTCACTGAGGCCTTCAGCACATATATACACACACACACCACATATATACACACCACATGAGGCCTTCAACACATACACACACCACATATACACACAGATTAATTTAAATTAATTTCAAAGGTATATTCTGCTACCGTGCGATGCAAACCAGTGAATCAATATTTCATTCGACATTGCTTTGAGTTTGAAAGATAAACCTTAAATGTGATGAAACTACAGCCATGCTGGTGGTTGAAGGTATCATATGTATTAAAACATATTGGAAGAATATGGAATACGGAGCACTTGATGAAACAGAGAAAAAAACATTGGTATTTTGAAGTAGTGATAAAGTTTGACCTGAAGGGGGCACCAGAGATACTCAAGTGTTACGAAACCCAAAGGTTAACCTTTAAAAGATGCAACATTTCAAATGTGATTAAATAGTGTGCAAAGAGAAAGGAGGTATATTCCAGAATAAATGAGGATGCTCCATGCTTCCTCCTGCAGGACGGAGCATGTAAAAGACCCTCAACCGTCTTCAGGGGATAACGTACAGACTGTGTACCCTCCTACACGTCCATGTGTAACCGATCTGGTTCCACTCGTCAGGTCCCACGAAGTCCTTCAGGTTTAGTGACGTGTTTACATACAGCAGCGTGTTTCACCTGCATACATTATTTTATTGGGACTTTTGCTGCTCCACCACCAATTCAACCCGAGATGGTCTACGACGTCGGACTGTGTATAGAAAGGGACCATTGCTGCAGAAATGTACTCTTACAAAGTCAACCGAAAGGACCAATAAATTAATACACATGATATAAATACAGTGAATCTGTGTTCAGTACTACATTCTGTGAGACATGCACATTAGCTGGGACATTTGCTTACATTTGCTTGTTAAATATGAAGGGCAAAGCATCACTGTCATTATTAAAAGGGATATGTAATTGTTTTAATTCCCACAGCTTTTAATTTCGGCTCAATAGTGCCACAGGCATAACATATGGTTAAATATTAACAGCATCATCACAAAAGCTGCTGGATATGTCCACAAGAGTACCTGAAACATACCATGAGTTTGTTGTGAATCGACCACTAACGGTCACTTCAAATGAAAATGAAAAAAATTAAATAAAATGCACAGAGCAGACCATAAATTGTTTGTCCAATCATTACAAAACTATTTTGAAATGGCTCAATAGGAGGCGCCACTAGTTCCACACATGTGCACGGGCCTGTTGCTAATTTGACCATAAACTCATGAGTTTATGTCCAAATATCAGCTGACTAGCTGGAACTTTAATTAACTGGTTGAAACACGTCCCCAAAATGTAAAACGAGGCGGAGGACTTTGAGTGTGCGACAGGCTGCAGGCCTTGAGATGAGGTGGCATGAAACCAGCTGAAGTGACTTTGTGAAGCCTGAAACCCACAACTGCCTTTCTGAAGTGTTTATGTATTTGTATTGTGCTTTAGAACGGGTTTGCATAAGTATTTCTGTGCCTCACTGGGGCCCTACAGATAAATGATAAACAGGGACTGTGATAAAGTATAGACGCGTAAACTGTGTATTTACACACTGTGCGTTTGTACAGGCTTAAAGTGACACTCGCCATAATCCTGATGTCATCTTTTTATCAATTTAAACTATTTCAAGCAAGTTAATAATACCAGAATGAAACCATTATGACCACACTACAGAGGTTTTGTTGAAAAAATTTATTTGAAAAACTAACCACAAAATACTATAGATACAAAACGTGTACAAAAAAAAAAAAAGTACAAAAAGCATCGTTAAAAAATTACTTGAGATGACAATATTTGAGTTGGCACTAATTGGCACTGTGGGTATGATTCAGAATACAAAAAGTAGGCATCTTAGAGCGCGTTCAAGGCATTGAATTCACATTGACATTATTACATGGTTGTAATAATGAGTTTCATTGAAACTCTGGAACAGCGATGACACCCATTCCAAAAATTAAAACATGAACAGTTTTTTGCCCTTATTTAAACTTTAAATACTGGTCTGTTCGGTAAAAGGGAATGTTTGCTCGCGAGAGACGATGTGTAAATAATGATAATAACAATAAGCTTGATAAAAGAAACGGTTGCAGTTGAACTCAAATCGTACCGAACACTCAGACAAACCGCTCTGCAGACGGCAGTGAATGCCGTTCTTCCGCCACAGTGACAAGAACCTCTTGTCGGTACCACAATACTCACCAACACAAAAATAATGAACAGTATCAAATACACGTTTAAACAAAACAAGACGATATCAAGAATTACGTGTTTTTTTCAAGCATTACCCAGGTTTGTTTGTTCCTTTGGACAGAGCCCCCCCTCCCACCCCCCCGCAAGTGTGTTCCAGTTACCATCGAAGCACCAGGCTTGGAAAAGTCGACTGGTGCGGTGCCAACATTGTCAAAACAATTGGAAATTATATATATATATATATATATATATATATATATATTTGATACACACTTGAGAAACTTTTGTATGAATATTACCTCTTCAAAATGTATTGTCATCAGCACGACAATGGCTCCAGTACCTTTGTTTTACGAGTGGTGTCTTGTCCCTTCACCTTTTGTTTTGTTGCACCTCACTCACTGATTCACTTCCTCACTAAAGTACAGGATTACAGTTTAAAACATGTTTTCTTTTCTCTTTTCTTTTTTTTGCACTACAACTGGTTTAGGCCATTCCGTAACAAAATGTCATAAAATGAGAGTTCCAGTTTAGGTCAAAGGCAAACTTGAGATGCATTTCACTGAGGACTTCCAACGGAGGAAAAACTCTTCACACACACACACACACACAAAAAAAAAGAAGACTAATAGCTCTAAAGTCTCATAATAAAAGTATTAAAAAAAAAAATAGCTGCCCTGAGGGAGAAGTACATGTTCACCGGAAACCATTTCTTGCTGTACGACGGTAGTTTGTAAGCACTTCGGATCTTCAGACAAGCGTCTCAAGTATTGCTGGGTTCGAGGCGGCCGCTCCCTTCTCGTCTGACTCGGTGTCCGACCGCGGCTGGTCGTAACACTGGAAGGCTTGGGCTGACTTCATCCACCTCAAGCAAATGTCACACGCACTTTGATTCCCTTACGTCCTCTCGCTGATCCTGATGTGAATTCAAGTCTACAGTGTCAGCCGGGCTCACGAGAACCTATGCACGGAGACCTGTGTACAGAGAGACGGTGTCAGTAAAGCACGTTGTATGGATCTACAAAGTAAAGAGAACAAAACTAAGTACAAACGTATACAAATAAAACTCAGAAGCCTCACCTTTCTCACATGTACCGCTCTGCTTCTCCTGGGCAAAGTTCAGTCTGTTCTGCTCAACTGCGGTGCCGTTGGACTCGGGGCTGCTGCTCCGCGACGGGCTGCTCTCCCCGTTCTGATAAGCCATGTCCAGATGCTGCTGGGCCAGTTTTAGGTGTCTCCGGAGCCTCTCCAGCTCCCGCGATGACGCCTCGTCGCCAAACGACTCGCGACCCGAGTCAACCAGGTTGTCTCGGAAGGCCATTTTCCCCGACGGGTCCTTCTTCAGAGCTGTGTTGTAGCCTGGAGGTGCCGACGGCTGGCGGCAGATGGACGACCTCTGACTGGACGGGGCCGTGTGCCGGGGGCTGGGAGGCCGGGGCGTGCAGAAGCAGTCCCGGATGCCGCTGATGCCGAGGTGAAGGATCTCCAGCAAGGTGAAGAGCAAACACAGGCAGCTGACGCCGTACATGATGAGCAGGAAGATGGTTTTTTCCGTGGGTCGGGAGACGAAGCAGTCCACCGTGTGCGGGCAGGGGGAGCGCGTGCACACGTACGACGGCACCACCTCCAGCCCGTAAAGGATGTACTGTCCGAACAGAAACGAGGCCTCAAAGATGGCGCGCGACAGCAGCTGAAACACGTAGACCTTCATCAGGCCGTCGCGCTTGATGCGCCGCCGTCCGTCGTGCTTTTTGCTGGGCTTCGCCACCACTTCCTTTTCCTTCTCGGGCTCGATCTCCTCCAAGATCATCGGGTCCTCCTCCCCGTTATCCTCCGCCT
This sequence comes from Cyclopterus lumpus, assembly GCF_009769545.1. Lineage (NCBI taxonomy): Eukaryota > Metazoa > Chordata > Actinopteri > Perciformes > Cyclopteridae > Cyclopterus > Cyclopterus lumpus. Next base: position 19,780,093 of record NC_046986.1, on the reverse strand, counting down.
CCTCGTAGTCCCGGTTGGTGCCGCGGCTCACTATCGGCATCCGCTTCCGGGGCTGGTAGTCGCTGTCATCCATGCGGGCGATCTTGTGCATGGCAAAGCCGAGGTACATGATGGTGGGGGTGGTGATCATAATCACCTGGAACACCCAGAAGCGGATGTGCGATAGAGGCGCGAACGCGTCGTAGCACACGTTCTCACAGCCGGGCTGCTGCGTGTTGCACACAAATTTGCTCTGTTCATCGTAGTAGATGGATTCACCCCCGACGGCGGTCAGCACGATGCGGAAGACGATGAGGAGGGTCAGCCAGATTTTGCCGACGAAGGTGGAGTGGTTGGAAATCTCGTCCAGCAGACGCGTGAGGAAGCTCCAGCTCATTTTGCCTCTTGAACGGTAGCGAACCTCTCAGACCTAAGAGAGAAGAAAAAAAAGAGAAAGGAAATTGAGATGAGGAAATGAAAAAGAAAAAAGTGGCAACCGACGGTAAGGGGAGAGCATGTGAAAGGTAATATTTTTGTTTTCATTTAAAATATTTGACACGAAAACAAATCAATCTGCAACTCAAAATTATACAGACAACTTATTAGTATTTTTTTTCTTCCTAAACAAGACTCAGTTCACTCAAGAATCAGTATATTTTACAATTGTTAGAACTAGTATATTTGATCAATGTGCTAGTTTTGGTCTTGGTTAATAACCTGTGTAGGTGTGAACTGTGAACTCACTGAGACGCATTGAGGGCCGATTGCTCGGCCCAGTCAGGATGTGGTCGAGGCCACATTCTCTTTTTTTTCCTCCAATATGAACGTGAATGTGATCTGGCCCACATTGTGTGTGTGTGTGTGTGTGTGTGTGTGTGTGTGTGTGTGTGTGTGTGTGTGTCCTTAAGGGATATGATACAAACAGCTTGTGATGCCGAGGGTTACATTGCACCATAGGCATATGAATGTTAGAAATCCAACTTTCATTTCCAGCACAAAACAGCTTTGCGCCGTATGCTGACCTTGCACAATAAACGCATTAGACATTTACACTATCAAGAGGCAACTCAACGGAAAATTAATAAATAATGATATAGCCTAATAGAGTGTCTAATGAAATCCAATCGCAAATGGTTACTCAAGACACATTCCAATACAAGGTGTGAAGGGGGCCCATTGACTCCATATCTTTGCAACATATTGCCACAAGGGGGAGCTGCTGTGTCACCACAAAGCTGAGCCGTCCCAAGCCAAGGGGCAAGCTCAGGCACACATCCCAGAGAAGCTTCCAGATGGCTGTGTAAGAAGACTCAAGTGAAGTCATGTAGTAGACACGATGAAGTTTAACTACACGGGTGAAGTTGGTCCGACTAAAAGATTGCTAAAAAAAGGGTAATGAGCTGAAGGTAAAAACAAGAAAGAGCCAATGAGGACTTCCTGTGGTTTGGTTGCACACAATCTGTGACCAACCTCATAAACAACTTCTGCTGAGTAATTAAACGCTGCCGTAAACTGCCAGACAGAGTGTTTGTGACTTAGAAGATTATACCGTTTCATCTCACCTCTAAGCTTCTGGCCCATTTCACAACTTGCGTGTCTCGAGTTGTCTTTTAGATCAACACGGCGCCACAGACCACCGAACTATCTGCCTTCAGGCCTGTGCACAAGGTCCTTGTTTGTGGCTCTGAAGCGGGGTTAAAGGCTATCAGTGGGTGAAATCGCATCTTGGAATCTGCATTGACCCTCCAGTGAAACTCTGCAGAGGCTGAACTCAGATTACAACGAGATAAAGCAGGTACCAAGTAGCCAATGACAAATTGGGGCATTCCAACGTTAAAGTAGCAAGGCATTATGTTTTGGCTATGATCAAATTAGACTCCACAGACTGTCACATCTCAAGACACCATTCTTGAGATTATACGTTTATTGTAAACCAGAATATGAATAATTTACACTGTTTGTACAGGAACAAAATTAGCTGAATCTAAATAAGACACGCAGATGGGATAACCGATTTGATCACCAGCCGCCATTGAAACAAGTGCAATAAAAATTCGGAATTCTGAAGGTTCAAGAACGTGTTCTCACCTACACAAGCAACCAAATTATTACGACAATGTGAAATCAAAGACCCGTTCTTGTTTAGATGTTTTTTCCTTTCCCGTTTCAAGACCAGCTGCTTCATCAATGTTGCTAACTGCGACAAGTTATCCAAGTTATATAAAGAGTGCAGAGTCGAACAAATAGTCTGTGTAAATATGACGGACACGTTCATGAAGTTCAAACCTCAACAGGACCAGCAACTTTCATCCCTTACTTCCAGGGCAACAGCGTAAGATTTACGCTTATTCCCTTTCAGTATAATTCAGCAGAAATATTTTTGAAGACCGACAATTCCTTATCGATATACACTTCTCCGCTTGATTCCTCATCAAAATGAATGTGAACGAAGAACTGATCAGAATGTGTGCTCCCAATCTGCAATTAACTTTAAAGTTGTCAAATTTGCAGTTTGACTGAAAAAAAGTCACAGAGACCATGTACTTTGGTCAACAACAACACCCCACCCCAAAGAGTGCTTAGTATTCCCAGGTGTGGACAGGAGTGCTGTGTGAAGTTAGGGCGGAAACCGTCCTTGGAAAAATAAAGAATTAGAACAAAGCACAAGCCATTGTGTGGGGACTAAGATTAGCCTGATGACTGGTCCGCTACAAGTGAACTCACTTTCATGATAGACCAGACTCTCTGAAGTGATTATTGATTATTTGTGTGTGTTTGTCTGTGGTGCACTCGCTGCTTTTTATGGGGTTCTCCTACCTAACTGCTCACAAAGACTGCCGTTGTCGTCGCCCTTCCTCTTTGACCCTCTCTGGCTGCCTGCACCCTGCAGTTACACCTGAACGCAGGACGACTGCGGCGTCGGGTTTCCACATCCAAGATAACTGACAAAAGACTCCATTCAGCAGAGAAACGCAGAGCACCGTGCCGCACCAAATAAAATGTGACCCATTTTAAAATCAAAAAGGTTGCGAGAGACTACAAAGCTTCATTTTGAAGCCACTGTCAGATGACCTAAAGTGCAAACTACACCGCTCTTCTGTCAGGCTTGCAACCGACGACAGTCTACGGCACACTTCGCCGCATGCAATCTAGGTTAACGGTTACGAGTTGCCCCAAGCAAGTGTCAGAACCGACATCCAGAGGCTCACATCTTTCAGGGAATGTGTGTCACATTTGCTTTAAAATGCACACGGGGTCGGGGAAGAAATCTGATTTAAAGCTCCATGTCTGGAGCTTTTTCCTAAAATATTGGGTTTGTTGTCATTCCCAGAGTCTTTTGATTTTAAGGCCTGGAGTGTTTCTGCTGCTCCTGTGTCTCCTTGCTGTCACGTGGAACAGAGGAACTTTTATTTAAAAAAGGCAAATACCAATAATAATTGTTTTCCCATACAACCAGCACTGTCGACATTTTGATGAGGATCGTCTTACGTACTACATCAAAAATGTTGGATCGCCACTTACTGGTCCAACATATATGCCGATATGTTCAAATAAATTGATATCACACCATGAATGACCATATGAAAACACTATGAACCTAAAGTCTAGATGGCTTCTATAATGCTACTCGAGCATTCCCAAATAAGAAGCCAGTCCCTGTCTGGAGTCCATAAAAGAAGACACAAAAAGAACAAATCTGTTAACACTTGGCCATCAATTCGGATCGACCGGCTGTGGCACTTCAACGTCATGTTTCCAAAAGTAGGCAATGGAAGCAAAGTAAAAGCAGCAGTGTCTCAAAGCTGATGAGAACAGAGGGGCTTTTGTGGCTCTCACATCTGGGAGGGTAGTTATGGCCATCCCTCCCTAATCCCACAGCAGTACAGCCCTGGGCTCAGTGAGGAACGGGGGGGGGGGGGGGGGGGGGGGGGGGGGAATGACCTGAATGGGGGTTAAACTGAGGAGTGACCGCCTGGACTGTGCTGGTAAAACTTGGGGGAGGTGTGTGCGAGAGTGGTGGTGGTGCGGATGGTGGGGGGGGGGGGCTAATTCGCCCTCGGCATCGCCACGCGCAATGATACCATACAAGCTGTAGAAATTGTGTTAGGTCAGAAAATAAGCTGTAGGTCAGGCTCTGATGAAGTCGCTTCATTTATTTAGACGCTGTAATGTCTAATTGAGAACTAAATAATCCAATTTACAGACAACACGAGCGCAAAAAAAAAAAAAAAAGCCTCCGCGTGGCTAACGGCGCATCGTCACTGCGCGGACTCCACGAGCGCCCACAGCCGCGAATTGATGGTTAATTAAGCTAACGGCGTAACGTTGCACGGCTGCACCACACTGTCTGGACAAAGTCAGGAAGTAGTAGTATAAATGGCACTATTCTCTAGAATATTGGGGGTTTTGAGGACGTGTGCGTGGAGGGGGAGGAGAGCCACAAGGTAGCATTCCTGCGCGTTGATCCATCACCAAACCGCAGTCGACCCAGTCAGGAAAGCCCGATCAAATAAATCAGCCTCATTCTCCGCACACCGGCGGAGTTACACGGCGCGTGCCGCCTTGTCGTAACTTGCTAAAAATCTCACACGTAATGTGGTCCCCCAATTCACCGCCGCGTCCTCGCAGCCCGTGCGCGTGAACCGAAGTTAACGTCGGCCGTTTTCAAACGATACGTTTACCGGACCCCGTGTCTGTGAATACGGGTGAACCAAAAAGCCGAAATTAAGCTAGCAACTTACATTTAAAAAAAAGCTACTCGCCGTTCCTGCGGGCGCCGAAGTTAAAGATGTAACTCCGGCCGAAGCCCCGTCGTTAGCGGCGAGCTAAACAGCGACGTTATCGCGATTTGTTTGTGCGCGCGTGCGTTATCTTACCTTCAGTCGTGATTTAGGGTCCCTCTGCTTTCGCGTGGCGGCTCCTCGGGGTTCTCGCCTATCACGAGAGCTTGTCCTCCGCGTTCTCCTGAATAAAAATAAAGCCCCCCCGCTCTAATATCAAGCCATCCAGTTTTCTCTCTCTCTCTCTCTCTTTTCCGCGAGGAGCCCGTGTCCTTCTCCAGTTGTGTGGCGTACTGCGGGGTGAGGACAAAGAATATTCCCAAACCCCCCTCCTCCTCCTCCTCCTCCTCCTCTCCTTTTTCTCCTCCCCGTTTCAGCCGGGCACCCCACCCCCGTGTCTGCGCCAGAGTGGAGCAAAACGATCATCCGCCTGCATTCCTGACGCAATCCTAGATCTTCATCCTTTCTGCCACAACTTTACCCTGGACTCCGAGACTGAGAATAACCTCTGGGGACAGCAGCAAACAAATATATCAATCAAAAATGAATGCCACATATTTATTGAACAACGGCAATATAAAGTTCTTGGGAATTCCCAGACACATGTGCACAACTCTCTGACAATGATTGGTCACCAGGCAGAACGAGCATCAGAGTCCTCTCAAGGTGCTCAACCTCACCTGAAGAATGTGTGATCTGGGCCATCTGCCCACAGTGCTTTTTAGAGCAGCAGGTGGAGCTGTGTGTGCAAGCGGCTCTGTCACCAGCCAACCTTCGGGATGTGGGACAACGTACAACCCAACTGATAAGCTCCCCAGTGCGCCCCCTCTTTCCTGCCGATGCAGATGTTCGGAAGTAGTTGCTGCTCTGTGTCGTACTTATTTTAGGCAGGGCCACGCGTCTTTCCACGGCTCCCCCTCACCACCTCTCTGAAGCCACATTCTACGCTTTTAATAATGCTCATTGATAGAGGTCACAAGATGGTTGGTGCTATGTTCAGTCAGGATTTATGTCCCCCATAAGGACTCGAAGGGGTCTGTACCAGCGGTGTCATGAATCACAAAGTGAATGGGCCGGTGACTGAACTCAGCACTGTGTGAGGAAAATACAACCACCTGCAGTATGGTATTAGCCTTACACTCAATCAAAGGTGAGATCTCCTTTAGCAGAGGGAATTTCCAGTCGGCTTACGCTGCACTTTCCCCCACCGATGTGACTGGACTGAGATATGTGCAGTTGCCCAGATTAAATATTGCAGGCATCCAGTCAGCATCGGTCTCCCGAGGTATAGTCGCTCAAGGAATTAAATGATCACATTGTTCTGCCCCGGATCTCCTGAGAGGCCACCAGTCTTTATTGCTTACCGGCCCTCCATGAGCCCCCCCCCCCCCCCCCCCCCCCAAAAAAAAGAAAGAAAAGGCAGACAAAGCACACGTACTCTATATTTTACACGTTGCTTGTTGTGAATAGGTTGTAAAGATCTGTCCGCGGCTGGCTGGTGAGAGCTCCCTACAAGCAGCGAGATATTGTTTAATATCTGCTGCAAACCGGGGAGCCAGTGGAGGAATGCAATGCCCTTCCCCCCTTTCTCAGGGAGCAGCGGAGCTCTATTGTGAACCACAAACATGCTTTTATTCATAGGGTGCAGTGTGGGGTGCTCTGGTGAACCACAGTCCTAATGACAGAGAAAGATAATCCGGAGACTGCCCACCCCGGCCCTCGTGGTTCCCTCAGACCGTGATCTTTAACTTAGCATTTTTTTCTGTTGCTAACACAGAATATTTTTCAGTTGACATTGACATACTTGACATGGACTTGGAATTTGTACATCTTAGAATCCAGATTTAAGGATGAACACCAACCCTCTCTTCAAACAGAGGTGGTTTGTCCGTGTATATATAGAACAATGCTGTTCTTATTGTTCGTGAACTGTCATAGATCCTTGAGCCGGGGGTTGTTTTTCACTTCCTTTATTCTGAGGCAGGGTAGATTGACTCACGGTGCCTCACAGTGTCATTTTCAGGGCAGGGTCAGCTACTCTGACGTGCCACGTTGTGAAAGAGAGAGGTACCGGTTATGTTAGGATATGCGTCTTGGGACGAATGCGCATCGACGCAGTTTGCGTCCAGAGGGTTGGAGGTGTTCCAAGAAAGCCGTCGTTGCCTGCAAAGTTATTTAATTTTGAAAAGAGCTCTTCCAAGTGGGCACACACACACACACACACACACACACACACACACACACACACACTGTGCTCCAGGGGCCTACGATTATCCAATAGAGGAGATTTAAACGTTCTACTATTGTTGTGGCGTTCCAGTCCGGGCCTCATAAAAAGCGTTTTATGATTCATCTACATTGGTGTGGAAATGGTTTAGTCCTGCTTGATTGCGACTGCTTTTACTCAATACTGCTTTTGTCTCTGTTTTACCACCAAAAACTAAACAAAAAAGTCTGTTCTGGCTGTTCCTTACAACTGTTGCCCACGGACAGTTTTCCATTTGTGGTGACAGCTCCGTTAATACAACGTTGCAACATTTCCTACGAGGTGAAAGGGCTTTGCTCAAGACTTGCCCTCTTGTTTGCTTCAGAACCTGAATCAGCCCCCTTGTGATGTTTGCTTTCCTGCCAACACACACACACACACACACACACACACACACACACACACACAGACACACGCACACACACACACACAGACTTTTGATGGAAGAGTCAGCTTACATCTGTTGTTGCGCTCGAATGCTTGAGGAAGTTCCAGGAAAGCCACAATGTTCCTCTTAAGACAGTTGTCGTCAGCTTATTTGCCTGGAGAACTGAAATACTTTAGGGGGCTTGGACAGTGGGTGTGTGAGGGTTGTTGTGGGGGGGTCACATCGTAGGGATGGATGTGTGTATGCATCCCCCACGTTACAAACGCACTGCGAAGGGATTTCCCTTTTCTCTCCATATTAACTCCGTCTTCACGGAGCAGATGAACCCCACAGGCCCACAAATGGCCAGCGAACAGTCACTTTAGGATGTTTGAGTTAACAGAAATGTCGCAATGTCGGCTGTTTTTTTTTAACTTGCAGTCTACCTGCCAACACGAACCAAGACAATGCACAAAGGCGCAGCTCATTTAATTAAATGGCATTTGCACAATTTTATGCTGGCGACCATCCTAGATGACTTTAAAAAAAGAAAAAGAAAAATGACCAGCCGTTTCTTCACTGTGGGCAGCTGGCAGTTTTTATTATTAATTTGTCCACTCCTCAATGCTGTTTTTTAATTATTTGCAATTCTTTTATTCAATCATCTGTACGTGGGTCACAAATCTACCTGCACCTGTAAGGCTTCTGGCAATTATTCACCATCAATAATTAAGGTTAGCAGTAAAACTAACCCGCATTGTTACATTTTAATTCACAGTACAACAGGGAAGTTAAGTTCCCTGCCAAGCGAGACTAATGCTTTCCATCTGTGTGCTGTTTAGGAGTCTGTGAATCCTAAATAGTGCCTAATAAGGTTCGGCCTCAGATCAGAATGACTAAGTTTAACTTAAACCCACAAAATAACAGATACAGAAGGAGTGGGCTTGTTAGAGCTGAGTTAATGACAACGTGATCTCCAGAAAGCCAGAATAAAACAATACAGACGATGTACGGGCCTGAAGTGTCCAGCATTCTGTAACCTGAGGTGCTGTATATCACGCCCATATACATCACAGCAATAACCAGAGGTGTGGGTGGCATGCATGCCAAGGGAAGTCATGTGGGTCTTGGGATGAGAGAAAAATGAGAAAATCTAATTTTGGAAGTTTGTTTTTTACGATAGCAACAGAAAGTATGAGGTTTATTCACTTGGTTATGCAAAAGTGTGTTTCATCAGTCCTCTGTTTATACCATACACGGAATTTACCCTAGAATGTTTACAGCTTTATTTTGTATCCAAAGCAAGATAAGATGAATAATTTAACATTCGATTTAATGAACGCTACCACAATGGACCACTTATTAATAAAATGAAGCGTTCTGCATTTCTTACAGCTGAAATACTTTTAGGTTTAAACCCTTTCAGTGAGTGGATACAATCTTGCCTCAGAGCAGTCTCTGAATTTTGGGGCTTAGTGCTCCCTCCTTGCTGGTTTACTGCTTGCTCTTCCTTCCTATTCCAGCTTAGGACTGCCTGTTGGGATAGGGTGACTATGCATGGGGTAAAAGGAGGGGGGGGGGGGGACTTAATTTGCAAGCTCACCTTGTTTCCATGGGTGAGGGGGACTAATGTCCTCAGCAGTGACATTTATTTCCTGTGCTGTTTCCCCCAAATCACCTATAGTCTGCAATGCAATCCCTTTGTTTCACTGTATGTTAGTGGAAAAATAGTACTGTACATTATGCTGTTATAGAACCCATTGTGAGCACCCCCCAGTATATGACGAGATACATGTGCGCGGGACACACAAAAGAAACCTCAACGCTTATAGGGAGGAGGGGTACAGAGTTCCCATGGAAACCAACGGCCCTACCCCCGTAGCAGATGGTGGCGGTGAGGGTATCGGGGGCTGGGTGGAGTGATGGCGGGACCTAGAGATGATTATCTGTCTCGGGTTTTCTGTCCTGAAACAAACAGCTTCTTCTTAACAAAACAGGTGGCTTAGGTTTGTGTTGTGCGTGTTCTGTGGGTTACAGGAAAAGAGAAGTTATCGCTCAGATTGAATTAAAAGCATTTGCAACCACTCGTCTAATTGCATTTTAATTGAGTTATAGCTTGATTATAGTCTTGGATTTAGTCTTTGTTGGAAATTAACACTCAAAATGACAGGTAGAACCAGTTTTAGGTTTGCAGTCTAAATCCAAATTCCATCCAAATGTAGTGCACATTTTTTGACTGTATTCCATCACCCCCCAAAAAGATCTAATGACAAAATAAATCTGGCACAACTAGAAAAAGCGTTAGTGTGGGTGGTGGGTATTTTTCAGTTTTTTAAGACAGAATGTGCTCTTGATGTTTCCCCAGACAGCATTCACCATCTGCATTTGAGGGATAGTGACACAAAGACTTGAATTTCTTACAAAAAAACACGTCATTTTGGAAGATTCTCACTTAAATGGGCCAACTGTGTCTGCCACATATCAGCTCTGTCTCAAATTTCTAGAATGCATTTTTGCACCGAACAAGGCCTTTTGTTTTTTTATGTTATCTGGTCTGAAGCTGCGTTCAGACCAGATTTAGCGATGCGTAAAAAAAAAAACGCAGCCTTCTCATCCACTTCAATTAAATTCTATTTATTTTGTATAGCCCAAAATCACAAATTATAAATTTCAATGAGGAGGCTCAGCGTCGTTCGGCTAAAGAGTTCAACCTGTCTCAACACGACATCCTCTGGCGGCGCTGCAGTGGCCGATCCTCTGAGTGGATTGCTTTGTAACGTGAACGTTGTATTACCACACTTATGCTCTCGCCACCAAACAAAATAAAATTGCAACCATGATCCTTTTTACTTCCATCTCAAAATGTTATAAACTGCCGTCGAGTATGTTGCTTTCTGATAAGCTTTAACACTCCCAGAAGTGGACTTCCTGGATCCCGATGATATCTGAGGGCAAAACCTCCCCACCAACGCTGCCCTGTGTTGTTTTAGCTTCTCTATCACATTGTGACCACAATGTTTAAGCTCCAACTCGGTCTCCAACTCGGGGGCGACTGAGTTTCCAGCTCTCTTAAATTTAAAGCGTTACATCAAAACAGTTTCACGACAGAGTTTCACACTGGTTATCAAGGAGCAATCTGTGTTGCCTCGGAGGCTAATGTGCTTGAGGCTAAAGAGCAAAGGCAGTCCTTTAAAGAGAGAGAGAGAGAGAAAAAGAACCACTTCAAGGGACAGAACATGTGGTTATTGAAGATGGCCTCTGTGCCCCGCTGCCCCTGCTGCTTGCAACACATCTCTGGACAGCACGCTCTTCTTTGCTCCTGCAGTCTACGCACCCATAAATCTTCTTCGCGGACATGTTTTACTTACAAATAAAAAAAAAAAAGGGGTCCATGCATGGATTGAATTAAGTAGCACCAAAACACTTCAGGCACGTTTGTTTTTCAGCTTCATACCGGCAACTCCCAGAGCAGCAGCTGTGTGCAGTTCAAGAGAAACTGTTGCTGAGAGATGTTTAAATCCTTACATAAGAAATTATTTTCGACCTAATAAGTACTTCATGGGAAGCTACCATAACAAGTGAAAACAACTGTATAGGAGTAAAGACGCCCACACACTTGGCTATCTTTGTGTGCATGTGGATACGTTCCTTCAACAGACTCCTTGTGTAACTCAACTCTCCAGCTGCCCGCATCTGTTTTAGGGATTTTGTAACTTTGAACCCTCCCAAGCTCGTCTCCCTCTTCCCAATACCAATGACGCCCAATGTGTCTTGTCAGAAAAACTAAAACTTTTAGTTTTGATCTCGATACGGAGTGTCCTTTCTGAAATGTCATCTCATTGAAGGACCACGCATCAAACAAATGGCGAACTATAAATAGTCATCGCCTTTAATTCAGACTATTAACCTCCCCCCGCTACTCTGGTGATGTCAGCATGACTACGCGCCAAACAGCCATAAATGCGTAAAAGACTTGGCAGCTGTATTGCCAAGTCTTGGAATGTAGTTGGACAGGGAGGAAGAATGGGCTAAGATCACCATTGATTCAGGGAATTCAGCTCCTCCTCCACTGGATGACAGGAAAATGAGATACTCTATCAAAGCGGCAGAGACTGCAGAGGGAAGCATGATTTAAGTGTTTGGAGGGAATGCAGTGTGAAGGTCACTCTTCATCACTTAAGAGGGGAATAATTTGAAATTAAATCCATATTTAGTGAACTTTTTTTAGTTGCTTGATTTACCAGGGTCTGTTTATCCATCAATCAACTCACACAACGGATTTCTTTTATGTTCTTTCTCGATTGCCCGAGTAACTGATGGACTGACAAAGAGGTGTTAGGTTTAAAAACATGCGTTTGGATGAAATGTACTCACACAGCTTGCACATGGTTCTTCTCTTGCACATGTGTTTATTCCATCAGGCTCTGCCTTCTCATATCTAAGGGGTGATGTCATGAAATGAGAGTTTTTTTCGGGTCTCATAGCTTCTTGTTACATTGGTCAGACTCAGGGCCTGGATGGGCCTTATTACATATACGCTCCTCGTAGTCAAAACTGCTCCTGCCTACCAGACAATCATGACTCCAACTAAGAGATGCAGTTTTGCCATGAAGCTTGTTAGGGAGTAATAGGGAGGTGACATACTTATACAATCATCTTTCTGGAAACACTAATACAAACTGTTGGAGGATATGAGTGGTTACCGAATCTACGGCTGTAGATCTGAATCCACCAGCTGATCCACTATGGCAGGATAACAAAAGGTTTCAATCTAGGGATTCCTCAAATTGGAATACTAAATGGCCTGTTACATTTCGCACAAGTACAGTAATGGGTCGGGTAGCTCTCCATTACCACCCTGTTGATTCTTTAAACATGGAAATAAGAGGGCAAATATCCTGATCTCATCCAGTTACGGGCGAAGTCACAAATGAGGGCACTGAAATGTGTTTGTAAATGAGCAGTCATTAACTCCACTTTCTGAGTTAAGGATTATTTTCCGAGCTCCTTCTCGAATTTGAACAGAAAAACCAGCATGAAAGTTCATTCTTGAGTACCTTGAAAAACCTTGAGTAGACCATGAGTTAAGATTATTTAGTCGAGCAGAAATAGTGCGCAGGTGAGATAAACAAAACCCACTTCCGACTTCTCCGGCACCGGTCTTTACGACCATACAAGCAAGGTCACTGTGACATTGACTTGTAGACAGGGACGTGACGTGTTTGAGGGGTTGGGGTTTCTTCACAGCGTCGATGGCCTTTTGTGAGCCCATTGTGTTAGGGTGGCGTAAAAAAACCACTCCCGGCTTTGCTCTTTGAAACTCACGTTGCAGACATTTTATGCCCTGACTGGAAGAAACTGCCCATAAACACAGCACTATCCATGTGTTGAACAACAACCATATATATGATACACATTTCCCCATTGAAAGTTTAGGATCAACAAGTTCATACTGAAATGAAATGATTTAATTAACAAGTTCTGTTGGTATCTCCAGAACGTTTCAAATCTGTTTCTATCTGGCTTCCACTTTTTTAATTATTATTTGAAAGGATAATTTACGGTTTTGATTATTTTACGGGCCTAATGAAGTCACCTGGGGAGCGAGAACCATTAAAGACCTTAGTGAAAAGATTTCAAATTAGTTTTTTCTAATACTAAAAAGCAAATTGTGTCAGGTTAATGCTGTCTTCCCATTGCACCGTACAAATAATAAAGGGGAGGCAGCAATGTTTTTACAGTTCA